>NW_026555338.1:18747496-18795205 GCF_029017545.1 Prosopis cineraria
AGGGAGAAGCTTCAAGATGGTATGGTTAGTTTGAAGTACGTGATGTTAGGAGAACAAGCAAATGCTTTAACAAAGGCACTGGTAGAAAAAAGCTTAGGGATGCTGTTATCCAAGTTGGCAGCCTTAAATATCTTCGAGTCTAACTTGAAGGGGAGTGTTAAGAGTTAGTTGTTGTTATGGGTCTAGAACAAAAGTCATTCAGAGTCATGTGGCCAACTGGTTACTTATTTTTATTTTTGGGCCTGCGTGCCTATGTTTTACATTTACGCTTGTGTGTCATTTTACTTCTTTTGTTTCTCTTTTAGTTTTGTTTCTTGGTTTCTTGCTAGGCCATGCCTATATAAGGCTTGTCTCTAATCCAGTCTTATTAGGTTGTTAATATGAGTAGCAGATCCTTATTAAATTTTTTGGCTTAGCAGCCTATAGTGACTTATTGAATAAAATTAGAAATATTCAAATTATTTTGGCATTTATAATAGTGGAAGAATCAAGTTTTTGTATTCATTGACAAATACCATTTTAAGAAAAGCACCCCACCCTTAAAATTTTGTCAAATAATTAGGAATGGAGTATGTTGTATTATGTTCAGTAATTGTAATTATAATTAGTGTGACTAATGTATTTACAACTTTGACTATGAGTATTTAACACTTCAAATAATGTGAACTTAAAAGTCTTAGTGCAGGATTTAACACTAAGGGCAAATTTAATAGTAACATTAAGGACAATTCAATCATCACCATTATTTTAATTTTCTTTTAGAATTTCATAAATCCGTGATCATTTAGCATAAATAACTTTTAATTTTGATGCTCATAAAAAATTTTCATTAAAATTTGGTAGAATTTTCATGCATTTAACTAGGGATTAGATCATTTTCATACTTTCTCTTAATACATCTCTCTCTATCCAATCTCAACCATTCATTTAACTATTGGTTTGGTTTAATGGTGTGAGATTGCTAGTTATGACGTTAAAGTAAATCGATTATTCACTATTATCATTTAAATTCTTTTGAAAATAAGACTACAATGTTTAGTAATGATAACCATAAATGAATAATATTTATTTTCATTTATAGTTAGCAATCACACGCCATTGACCCAAACACAATATTTAAATAAATAGTTGAGATTGGGTATCGAGAGATGTATTAAGAGAGAGTATGGAAATGATTCAAATCCATAAATTAATGAATGTGCATCACATCCTCATTATTTGTTCATGGAACAAATGAAAATGAACACCCTTTTTTTTGTCAACAATAGATATTTCATTCAAACTTGAAGGAGCAACAACATTTGAAGATAAGAATAACAAGAAATCCAAGGTAGCAAAAGAAAAAAAAAGACAATAAAACAACAACTAAAACTCAGAGATCACAACTTAGCCAATTCTTGATCTCGAATAATCTTTCTTTTGAGGTAGGTTTGAAGCAAGGGAAGCCTTCATAACATTCACTGCTAGAATATGGGACAAATGAAGTAGTGGTGTCTCCACCCACCCTATCGGATACACATCATTATTAGCATTGGTCGCTAGGTGATTAGCTACCTTATTCCTTTCACAATGAGTGAAAGAAATAGAAAACCTAGCATTGGAAGTCATAAAGGTCTAGGCTATCAAGAACCAAACCCCTGCAAAGCCATTCACAATGCTCAAGCTTGTGATCATTCAAGCAATTCACCAAGGTCAGACAATCACTTTCAAACACTACTTTATCTTACCCCAAATCAACAAGTAGCATCATAGCTTTTTTCAAGGCTAGAGCTTCAATCATAAATGCCAAGATAGATTTTACTTTCTCCACAAAGGCCCATCTAAGCCTGCCATGCTCATCCCTACAAAGTATTCCAATAGCAGTAGTATTATCAATAAGATTGAAAGCCCCATCACAATTAATTTATAGGTACCCCAAGTCAAGAGAAAACACTAATGACTAATTTGGGCATCATATACAACATTGTCATTTAATTGTTACTACCACAAAACAGCCCAAAACTCTAATGCTGACACTTTAGCCTTCAATATAATTGCTAAGGATCAATTTTTCATGATTAAATACAAAGTCATTTCTAGCCTTCCATTTAAGCCATAATATCCAGCTCAAATGTGCAATATCAAAGTCAGAGAAAGGGCTTTTTGAATCGATAATTTCTAACCACAAATTTTTAAAACTAGTAATTTTGCAAGGATCAACAACAAAGGAGAAATCATTTTCAAACCAAAATATGTTCATTAAAAACACACGCGCACATGCACGCACATGCGCGTGCACACACGAAACAAAATTAAATTTGTTCATTGAATGTAGATAGCGCTTATATATATATATATATATATACTTACAGAATAATTTATTACACCATGAGCCTATACAATTTTAAATAAAAAAACAGTTAAGTCCCAAAACACTGAATTAATACAGCTAAGTTTCCAACAAATTTTTTTAAAAAAATAAATTAAAAATATCAATTCAAATTATTACAAATCCAATAGTTTCAATTGCAAATGAGTATTTAAATATCATAAGTACTTATAAATTGTAGCAAAAGTTTCTATTTATAACTGTTTGAATTGTTGATATTTATAATTTATTTTGTAAAAAAATTTATTGAGGACCTTACTATCATTAATTCATTCTTTTAAAACTTAACTGTCATTCTCCCATTTTAAAATTGTAGATTATTTAACTGATGATTTTTATTCTATTATTTATTTTTATCCTATTCATTCACTGTGATGATTATAGCTACAATTTAATAGTACAGTTTAAAGAATTAATAATTAATGATATGTATAAAGCAAGTTCAATGATAATACCCAAGTATAAAATTAATAAAGAGAATATATAATTATTAGTCATAATAGTTTTATCAAATTTTATTTTAATTTCTATTATTTTTTCAGTGTTTCAATTCTTATAGTGATTGAAAACATTGAAAATGTAGGACCTGGATAACAAGCGTCATCCAATTTTGCTGAATTATAAGGAATGAAAACAATGAAAAAACTATTGGAGGAAAAAAGCAAAGCCTGATAAAAATATAGGAACTGATAATTGTATTTTTAAAAACAATATAAAGGTAAACAATAAGTTTATTCATTATTTCCTGGTGATCTTATCCATCATCGTGTGCTTTCATGTCTGGAAATCTCATTATCCGTGTAATAAATTTTTTGTTACATTTGTTCAATAATATTATACTACCTGGAGCAGAATTTCTTTTTTTTTTAATAAGAAAATTTATTCCAAACTATCAGGCATGTTGACTTGCATACTATAAGCCCGCTATAGAGTTGGGCCTGCACGTAGGCAACAATTAAAGATGGGCCTAGAGAAAGTAGGCCCATTAACATTATGATAAACAGTAATGTGTCAAAGCCCACCAATAAATGTACAAAAAATTGAATATCTAAAGCTCTAGCACCAAAACAATATAGGGAAGAAGATTTAATACATATAAAAAAAGGTGTTCGTATCGAATATTCAATCACAAACATGATTGTCAATAATAGGAAGACATTTGTAATAAGTAATAAAAAAAGAAAAAAGCCAAAATGTTTATTCATTAGAAGATGATTATTATGTATGTATGTAGGTATGTAGGTATATGTATGCATGTGGTATACAAAGATGAATAAATAAACTGACGAAAACGGCATGAGATGCAGAATATGATGGCATTTGGTGTTCAACTACTTAAGGAATTGACGTTCCGTCCCAAAGTTATAAAATGAGTTGATATTTCTAGAATAATGTTGTTGAATGATTAAAATATTTTCTTATTATTTTTCGTGGATGGTAAAATAAATTTTTTTTGCTTTAATCATTATTATTATTGTTTGTTGTAATTTTTTTTGCTCATTGAAAATTTGTTATCTTATTACTTGTATGTATTAAAAATATCGTTCATGACAGAAAAAAGATTAAATATAAAATATAAATATATTTATGTGCCAATTATTTTTTTGTTATCCACTCAAACAAAAGAACTCACATGTTATTACTATAGTATAAAAAAATTTGGTCAATCTATATGTTTAATCAGAGAATTGTTAATAAAATGTTTTGCATATAACCAATTTGATCATGATTTGATTATACTTTTGGCCATTATATTAATTCTTGACTAAATATTTTAATAGATTTAATGACTGGTTTGATTTTCAGTATATTTAATTTTTTTAATTTTCTCTTTGGTTAGTGCATTCTTTTGTTTTGTTTTTGGCCAATTGTAGTGCATTCTATTTGATGTGATAGAAATAATATTTGTATCATTAGTTTTCCTTTTCTTTTGAAATGTTCCAACATTCTTAAAAATTTATAGGAATCTTAATTGATCGTTTCCACTGATCATTATAAATATTTCCATATTATTTCAAATACCATTTAAAAAAAAATATTTCCATATTATTCTTTTTTATGTATTAATTTATTGATTATATACATGGTTATAATATAAATATTTATATCTCTTATCCATATCTTAAAATGTCAAAAATTATTGTATATTCCCTTTCTTAATTTATAAGACAGTTTATACAAAATCATATATACCAAATAAATTTTATTAAATACACATAATAATCTTATTTTTTTAAGATAAAATATTAATACTTAATTTGTGAAAGAATATTAAAGAGATAATATAATAGAAAGAGTAATATTAAAAAATATCATCAATAAAATTTTATTTTTATTAAAATTCTGTTAAATCTTACTCAAAAAACATTTTATGGACGTAGTATTATAATAATGTTGCGTCTTGTCATTTCTACATTCGTATTTGTGGATCATAAAAAACTAGTTAAAGATTTTATTAGCAGGAAACAAGGTATTCTAAAATGAGCTGGATGTGGACCCCATGACAGGTCACTCAATTCACATTCTCCTATGCGACTTTTGCTTTATTTATATTTTTTTTATTTTTAATTTTTTGTGAGGCTTTGCAGAATTATGCAGTGATCCCCACTTTCTTCAGTCAAACTGAATTGGAGACAGCTGCCACCTTCTGTCATCCTATCCTTTATTTTTCTTTTTTCTGATTTTTCCTCCACTTCCGGAAGCTATGATTCCCTACTTCCCCCATTACCATCTTTCCCGTGCACCTCCCCCTTCATGAATTTTTTTTATTTTGGGTATGATCACCTTCGTTGATTTAGATAATGAGTTTATGATTTTTTTTATATTTCATATGGATCCATAAATATTTTTAAAAAAGTTAGATTAAACTTGAATTGATGTGAAATATGCATTAAAAAACTCATATTTGGGAGTTTAGTCAAAATTTGAGAGTTGATTAATTATAGACTTTCAAGAATATCTGGGAATCTCTTTCTTTTATAAGAGAGTTAGTAAAAATATGTTCCTCCCACTCATCCAAAAAGTCTAACAGGAATTATTTTCGTAGAACAAAACATTTTTTTATCATGTCAAGTAGAATGATTTTGATTAAATCTGTCATCTTCTCTCTTCCATCCTATTTCATGCAAACCATATTGCTCCTCAAGAGTATCTTGATAGAGGTAGATAAACATAGTAGAAAATTCCTTTGGTCTAATAGGGACAATCAAAGGGAACTATACTTGATCTCTTGGAGTAAAATTAAAGAACAGAAGCACTTGGGTGGTTTAGGGATCAAAGATCTCCACATCTAGAACAAAACTTTTTCTTATGAAACTATGTTAGGGCCTTCTCACCAAGCTTGATTGTTTGAGGTTTCAATGCCTAAAAGCAAAGTACAGTTGTGGGGCTTGTATCACTTGTTTTGTTAATTATTAAGAAACAAGCTGCATCACATACTTGAAACAATATCTTCAACCTTGGAGGATTTCATGAAAGGAGTTACTAGGAAAGTGAGAAATTGAAGCTACAACTAGCTTTTGGTGGGATCAATGGGCACCAATTGAACAGCTCTTAATTAGTTCTGTGTCTAGATTTGACCACCCTTTGGATCCACATGTGAGGGTGCATGACTTTGTTCTCCCACCGGGTATTTGGAATATATATATATACAGAATTATTGCTCGATTTCATCTCTCTTGACATCATTAATAGAATATTTGTTGTTCAATCCTTGTCTAAAACCCCCTTAACGATGTGTTATAGTGGAGAGATGATAGTGATGGTAATTTTTTAGTTAAGTCTATTTATAATTTCTTGTCGGGTAATGTATTTGCTAACAAGAATCTGATTTGGAAATGTTTATGGAAGGGGCCTCTCTTTAAGCATTATTAATATAAGAAATCTAGCACAGAGCCATTCGATTAGGGGCCAACAAAATAAAAAGAAAGAAAAAGAAAAACAATGAAAGAATGTAAGATGAGAAAAACATTAAAAAAAACAAAAGAAAGAGAGAAGGAAAAAGAAGAAGAATTTGAATAGCTCTAAGGCCTTTGATATTAAAAAAAGGTACGAGCTCAAGCAAGAGAAAAATGAAAAAAAACAGAGAGAGAGAGAGAGAGAGAGAAGTAGTGGAGGAAATATTAGAATATAAAAGAAATCTTATATTTAAAGATTAAACGATAAATTATAAATATATAAGTTTAGTAAATATCTAACTAAGTGACTTAAGCTATTTTAGTGGAATATACTTTTCTTAACATTCTTAATAGAAGAAATCTAACTGCCTCTATAGGAAAAAATTGAATTTTTTTTTTCAACAGGAGTTGCATGAGAGAATTTTTAGGAACCAATTGATAGCTGAAAGAGGGCTTACTATTGATGCAAATTATCCTTTTTAGAGTGATAATGACGAGAGCACCATTCTTATTCTCATAGATTGCTTGAGAGACAAAAACACATAGAAGGAATTTATTAATCAGATTTTTCACAACCATTCTTTCTTATGCAACGTGTAGGAATGAATAAACTGGAATATTAATCACCAAATTATTGGTGGACACTTCCAGCATTGGCCTTGGATTAAAGTGTTTGGACATAATCTACTACTCTTTATGGGTAAATAAGTGCAAAGAAGTCTTTGAGAGCACCTAATACAATGCTGGCCATCAGTGGCGGAGCCACATTGAGTTGAGACACTTTGGAAAAAATTACAAGTGGGGTATATAAAATTTACAATTTTGCACCTCTTATTCTTAATATTTTGCACTTTCTGAATCAAATGAAAAATATTTAGACTCAACAGCTTATTAAATATATAATATTTTAATGATCTAGATAAGATATGAAGAGTATATTTATAATAAAAAAATCATATCAGCCTATTCAATATATTTTTTTAAAAATGAAAAATAATGATAAAACTATTTATATTATTTTAATTTTAATCCTAACATAGTTATTATTTTAAAACAAACATTAATTTTTTATTAAATTATTTCTCATCTCTGATTCAGGGTCTTTGCTACGCCACCATTGGCCATGTACTTCATGCACGCATGAGAAAGCTAGTGGAGGAAAATAAGAGACTTGGAGATAACCACACCAATATAGGAAACGACCATGGCTGCAAATGTGATGCACCATCGCAAGGTTTGCTCAGAATTGATGTAGATGCTTCTTCACTTCAAAGTCAAAATCGCTCACCATGTGGTGGTTTGGAGCGAACTTATATGGCAAGTGGATAAGCGGCTTTATTTGCAATAGCAAAAATAGCAATCAAAGATTATTGGAGTGTATTTATATAAGTTAAGAATACTTATTATCAAAATTTGAATGAATATTTGTTAATTATTCATGTTAATCTTTTATCAACAAGTATCCATTCAGACTTTAACAATAACTCATTATAAAATTAATAATAATTTATTTGGGCTAGTTTTTCATTTGAGTTTTGATAATAACTAGTCCTTAATTAATATAAACTTGTTCCATTAGTACTTGATTGCTATTTTCCTTTGCAATTTGGTCAACATACCAATTATCATTGTAGAGATTAAAGATATTAAATATTACGCCCAATTGTGTTTAAGCCTTAATCCTAGAGTGTGTGACCATCATCTTCTCTTGTGGGGGTTTGTCTCACTGATTTATGTTCATTTGCACTTGCTTTTGTGCTTTTCTAGCCTCGGCTGGGGGGAGAAAGCCCAAATTTTGTTTATTATTTTCATAAATACTTCCTTCGTTTAAAAATAAAATATTTTTAATTTTTTAAAATAATCATTGTCCTTTTTTCAAAAATGCCCCTATTGATAATGGCTTTATATTTATTATAGAATGTTAATAGGAGTAAATGTAAAAAGATAGAGTTAGTTGAAAAGTGAGTAACTACTTTATTGGGGATGAGATTCAGTTAAAAATACTTTACATTTTTAAAAAAATGAGTATTTTTTTTTCTGTAAAATATTTATATCTAATATATACTATCAATTCGTATTCAAACTTTGTTGAATTCACATCAGAGTAGAATTCACCAAGTAAGATTCGAGTATTATCGAATCAAAATAAGGGTAGCCTTTCTGGTTGCATTTTTTTACATTCATATATGTTCGAGCCCAAAACCTCATCCTAATTAATGGCCAAATTCTTTTCATTAATACCAATAATAATTAATACCAAAAAATTTGTATTTTTTTAATAGTGATTAAATAAAATACAATGAATTTGCTTCAAGTTCATTAAAATCATAGAGGCCCATTTTACTTAACAAAAAAAAAATTATAGGGGCCTCTTTTATTTTTAGGAAAAGCACAATAATCAGTCCCAATAATTTTATTGAGTTTCACTTTTAGTTCTCATATTTTTTTTTGGTATTTTAAGTCAATTTTATTTTGAATGAGGTTTGTTATTTAAGTCTTTATAATTTCAGTGTTTTCGTTCCCTATAAAGATTAAAAACATTAAAAAATTGTAGAAATTAAATGTAAAAACCTGATGAAATTATGGAAATTAATGATTCATTATTTTTATAACTTACACTTTAGTTTATTTTAATACTGTAAAAATATTTTATTTAAGAATACTTAATTATATTAATTAAATAATATTAAATAAAAATTAAATTATTAATTTTTTCCAATAATATATTTATCTTGTCTCTCCCCTATTTTTAATAATTTTATCATTATATTTACAGAAATGCTTTACAAATATTAAAATTAATAAAATAAAAAATAATATTAATTAATTTATCTCTTGTTATATTAAATTCTTCAGTCATTTTCTTGCCAAGGAATTTTCTAATTCGTTAAATTTTTATTGATGAATTTTTGAAATATTATTTTTATCAACTTATATAAAAAATAATATTAAAAAATTAGTATATAAATAATTTTATATAACTAAAGATTAAATTTTTTTAAAATATATGCACAATAAGTATCATTTGAAAACTTGAATGACAGTTAAACAATATTTACATTAAATGTAGATATTTTAGTCCAAAACTTGTTATTTAGTGGTCAATTAACGGCTAAATAATGTAAATGATATTTTAAAAATAAAGGAAAAATATGTGTTATGTAAATTTTTATTTCAATAAAATTTTATATATATTTTAAAAATAAAAAAGAATGTCTCTATAATTAAAATAAACTAGAGGGAAAATTGATGTATTTTATTTTAATAGTTTTATATTCTACGAGCGTAAGAAATGTTAGCAAATAAAATGGCTCGTATACACTTGGTTGAAATATGAGATTGGGTAAGTTAATTGTTGATAAAGATTTAAATTTTTAAAACTACTCTTCGGGACCAATATCATCGTCTAAAAATCAAAATATGTAATGACTAAAATATAGACAAAGATAAAGATTTTTATATATATACACTCATAAGGATTTTTTTTTTTAAGCTACGAACGTCTTTCTGGAAAAAATAAAAGTTGTCACGCCAAAAAACAAATACATGTGTCAATACTAAATCTAGTAGTCAATTATAGGAGTGAGAAGAAATAATGAACTGTATAATAATAAAATTCAATAGTCAATTATAGGGGCGAGGATGAAAATGAAGATCCATGCAAATTTGGCACTATCACAAGCAAATTCCTTGGACTAATGTTATCTTTTTTTCCAGAGAAAAACTTTAGATTTTCTTCTTTTTTATATAACTATTTAGCGAAATTAGATTCAAGTATTATCCGGCCTAATTGAGTATAGCTTTTTCAAAAATATTTTTTACATTTATATATATTTAAACTTAAGACCTTGTGTTTAAGTAATCATACTTCTTTTGACGCTTAGACCACCACCTATTGGTATACTTAAGATTTTCACTCCCTATGATTGATTACTAATTGTGGTGTTGTCATATTTAAATTCTTCTTATGTGACTGTTAAATATTTTTATTTTTGGAGAAAATTGTATAAATCTTGATTTTAGCTTCACCCTTATAATTGCCTGCTAAATTTGATATTGGAACATGCAAATTTCTTTTTTTAGTTGCTTTTAGTGTACTCTCTCCTGTCCTGATATAAGCAATTATAGAATAATTAATTTTTTTTCTAATTTTACTTCTCATTTAATTATTATGATTTGAATTCTTAAAAAGAATTTATTATAATTATTAATTGTAAATAGGGAAAAAACTTAAAAATTTAATATTTTTAAATAATTTTAAGGATATAACCATTATTTTTTAAATAAGCATGAGATTAGATAAGTTTGTCTTATATTAAAGACCAAAGAGAGTATCACATGTAAACTTCCTTCATATGACAATTAACTTTTTTTTTTTTTGTTGAGAACTTGCTTATTAGATCTTCAAATTCATCTCTACAACTAACCACTAAATTTGGTATTGGTATATGTAAATTCCCTTTATCTAAGTACAGCCACTAGTAAGTGTATAAGTAGTTCGAAGATTTGTTTAAATTTTAAATATAAGATTTAAATTTATTTAGTCTCTAATATTTATTATTTTTCTCTAATCTATTCTTATTGATACTTCTTTAAAACAAAATGACATGCACAATAGTTTTAACGTAGCCATGTATTTAGGAAAAAAATAGCGCTTAACAATGAATTATATTTCATTAATATGTATTATATTTATACCAACCCACCAGCTCGCTATGAGTTGGTGGGTTAGCGGGCTAATTCACTAACATAAAATATTTTTTATACACATTTTTAAAAATTTTTTAAATTCATCATAATATTAAAAAACTTTATCTATCATTAATTATCAACATCACATAACTAAACCTAGAAATATAATTGACATGTAAAAGTTTAGAAAGTAAAATTAACTTTGACATCAATTCGAATAAAGGTTAGTAGGCTAACTTTTTTTTTTTTGGGTGCTAGCTAAGAAATTCCAAATTCATGGAAGTAAAATATAATAACAAAGACAATACAAGAAAATATAAAATTAAAATTTGTCTACAACTTGACAGTTTAATAACTCAAAATTCAAAAAAAAATTGATGGCTATATTGCTCTTGCCTACTTAAAAATATATTATACTCAAATTAAATTGCAAAAAAGTCTTCAATTGCATGCCCGCTACATTAATGCACTTGACTAGTCATAAATTATAGCTATCTCAGTTAATTAAGTGTGATAGATAATAACAACAATAGGTAATAAACATATAATTTGAATTATTTTAATAATTTGAATAATGGTGAGGGTTTGCGAATTGAGAGAATAATCCCACAATTTCTTCTTCTTGATTTTTCTTTTAAAATAAGTAGCCAACATGCAAACTTGAGGGTTAGTCCGCTGTAGGTTTAAGCTATAAATCAAACTCATGTTTTCAACACAACTCGCCTTTTTTTGCATGTTGCCGGGTTAAGCCCACAAGCCTAACCTATATCACTAACTCTAATTTTTTATAGTGTAAGTAAAACTTATTTCCTATAATCTTAATCATTTAAAATATTAATAACTTTATTTTTAAAAATAAAATTATAAAGATTGAAGTTATTTTTGAATGTTAAGGACCAATTTTTAAAAATGATTAAAATTATAAGAACTATTTGTATTGAGTTAAAATTCAATTATTGCATTTTAATTTAATGAAAATATAAGAACTATTGAGTTATATCAAATGATGAGTTTTAATTGAATTAAAACTACATGGATGAAATGGAATGAATGTCTTCCTCTTCCTTTCACCCATTTTGCAACATGACAAAATCAACCAAAATCTCACCTAAATCCAGCAAGATTTGAAATGGAACGAAGAAAAACAAAACCTTCATCTAAATCAACATAAATATACAATATTCAATTAACATATAACAAAAATAAAATAAATCACCCAGTAAAGTCAAGGAAAAATCTGATTCAAGGTCTGGCAAAAAAATCATCCAACAAAATCTAACAAAACAATTGAATTAAGACATTTCTTGGACTTAAGATTAAAAAATAAATAATTTTTAAATAATTTAAACATTTTATTAAAAAAGATTTATGTGGTAGAGATTTTATAAAAAATAGATATTATTTTATTTTAAACATAGTAATAAAAAATTATTATTATTTAATTATTGTTAAATTTTACGATGTCCTCGTGAACTTTTATTTATAAAAAATAATTTATTTTAAATATTTTAAAAATTTATAATATCTTTATATATCTCTACATTTTTATGATAGTCTCTCTTATCTATCATATCATATTATTTTAAGAAGTTATTTCTTCTCAAATAATTAAAAATTTATTTTTTATTGATTTTTAAATTATTTTTAAAAGTATAAATAAACATGTAAAATTTATAAAAGTATCTTTTTTTATGAAAAAAATAAACAATCAGCCGACTATTTGGACAGAAGAAAATCCACCAGCGTCCATGTCAAAAGAGGTGCAATGCCAACGGGGGTTGCAATACTGACGTGGATATTTATTTGTAAAAAATAATTTATTATTTAGTTAAATTCTTAAGGTAATTTAATGAAAAAATAAGTTAAGATTCAGCTTTTAACAATAACATATATGTTTTACAAGAAAATATCAAATGAAAAATTAATTGGCTCTTATTACCATAAATTTCTTTGAAAATACCTTAAAAATTTCATTCTCCCTTTAATAAATCTAGACCGTTGGTTTAGGATAAGTTGTTTTGAAAAGAATTTGAAATTAATATTATTAATTGTTATTTGATATTTATAAAAATATTTATACTATTAAAGCCTGTAAAAAAGGATAAAATCTATTAAATATATTTTATTCTTTTAAATAAATTTAAATATAAATTATAAATTATTTATATTTTTTCTTATTTTTTTGGTTGAATATTTATTTATTTAAATATTAGTTCATTGTTACGAAAAAGATTATTTTATAATTTTATATATTATTTTAAACTATAAAATTAATTATAACCGATGTGCCTCAATTACAATTTAATTATTAATTCTTAAATCAATAAATGTAGAACAAAAGTACCATTGATTTAAATGGAGACATTTAAATCCCGTGAAGTACGTTTATAAGACACCCAGGTTCAATAGCAAGCGTGGAAGGTGGGGTAGAAAGGGTGTTTCGGTCGGAATGAAGTGCTTTAATCCCCTTTTTATATTATATATTAGGAAGAATCGAATTAAAAAAATTAATAAAAAATTTATTTACAGATAAAAACTAATAATAAATTTCAGTTTAAAAAGAGTCTATGCTCCTATTTTAACACCACAAAAAAATTTTAGTTAGCTCCATTAATCCAATATAATTTCTATCAATCCTCAAAACTCTAAAATTTCAATACATATTTGGAAGTTGAAAGTGAAATTAAAAAGTTAATTCAAATAATTTTATTATCCATAAAAAAATTAGACATATAAACAACTCGTGTAAAGAAAATAAATAATTAACAATGTAAAATGAAAATTGTAAATTCATAATGATATTATCTTGTCAATAATAGTTATAAATTCTATTTACTTTAGTTATTCATTTTTCTTATACGAGTTATTTATTTTTCTTATATGGATTATTGAATTCATGTTCGTAGCTTCATCAGGGATAATAAAAGCATTTGAGTTAGTTATTTAATTTCATTTCAATCTTTTAAATATGCAGTAAAATTTTAGAGTTTTGGGGGATTGACTAAAATCACGTTGAGTGAAAGCACTAACTGAAATTTTCTCTAATAACAATACATTCTGTGTTAATTTTTATGCCAATAACTTGTTTCTCATGTTGGATATGATTTTCCTAATATATTATACATTTATTTGGTACACTAATACTCCATGAAAGCAACCACTTGCCACCTCATCAGTGTTTCTAACTCTGTTAGTGTCACATGGGGCATGTTGGCGATGAGTTGCGATGCCTTTTAAGACTGAGGATTAACGGGACTAACAGAGGAAATTCTAAGGACTGACGTGTAACTTTCAAAACTATAGGGACCTAATTGAAAATGGCTTGAAACTACAAGGCCATGGGATTAAGTTTCCCTTTTTATATTCAGCGGTGAATCATGATGTGGGTGTATTATTTTGCCCCTCTTGTGGGGTCTTATTACCTAATTGCCATTCCGTTCGTTTGCCTTCTCTTCCACCATGATCTGTCGGATGCACGTGACATGCGCGCGGAAACATATTCGTTTCTCTCAAAATTATTGAGCGCCAAAAATGATTTCCGAAACCTTAAAACGCTCCAATCAATGACAATCTCACGGATGATGATGATGATGATGTTCAATTATTTATTTATTTATTTATATAATTATTTATTTATTTATTTATGATGGCACGTATTTTTCAGATATTAATGTTGTCGTTTCTAACTGAATAATTACTAATCATGACTTCCATTTTTAAAATTATTAGTGGATGGATAGTGGATTTGTGGTTGTGGATAAGATATTAGTATGCTTTGCTCCTATATTGACATTCTTTTTATAGCTGGCACAAATTACAAGGTATGAAGGAAAAAATAAAGAATTTAAGTGTATAATTTTATTTTTAATATAATATTTTCCTTTAATTTTTAAAAAATATATAATATTATTTACAAATAAAGTTAATTTTAGCCATTAGTTGATTAAAAATTTATAAATATTTTTTTATCAATTTATGAAATTTTTGAACTTAGGGACAAATTTATCATTTAATCAAAAAATAAACTACACAAATTTTGTTAAATTTTATTTAAAAATATAATTAACTGAATTTTTTTTGAAAAACCCATAGATTATTGAATAAAATAAATAAGAAAATAAAAACTAAAATCATAAAATAGGCTAAGATGAATAGCAGATCAATTTTACTGAAAACCCTATCAAATTGGATCAGCAATATTGTATCAAATCAAAATTTATCAAATTTAAATACGAGTAGCTTCCTATATATGATTTAATATTTTAATATAATCGATGTCTGAGATAAATATGAATTTTTTAGAGACCTGTGATATGACGCATCAACGTCAGTTGCTGAATAGTACTGAAAATGACTCTTGATTTTGTTCTCACCCTAAAAATTAAACTGGTTGGATAATGTGAATTGCATATAATAATTGATGATTGAATCACAACTTTCATAATTTATATACAATACTTCTTGTTGGCTATTTTAAATTTCATCTCAATATTGATAGTGATTATTAATATCAATCACATTGATATTAATAGTTGGTAATTTTCTATTGATTATTTGACTAGATGAGAAATAATTATTTAGTTTTATTAATAGGGTTAATGAGTATCCTAAATTCTACACTATTAGATGAATAGTATCCTTAACTTTTAATTTTTGAAATATACAAAAAAAATTTTCAACTTTTAAATTCCAAGCACTTGAGACCTTGCTGTTAAGTTAGAAAAAACGGTTATTATTCACCTAGTTCCACATTAACATGACACTCATCTTAACCCTTATAAATAATAGTCATTTTTTCGAACTTAACGATATGATTTCAAGCCCTTAAAATTTAAAGTTGAATTTTTTTTACATATTTTAAAAATTTAAAATTTAAAATGTAATTTACGTAATAGTGTAGGGTTTATTATGCTTATTAAGTCTTATTGACACAAAAAATAAATAATCAATAAGAGGTTTTACGTCATTTCAATATCGTATAATATATTAATTATTTTTTAGTTATATACATTTTTAAAATTAATAATATTATATTTTTATTTATTTAATCAAATTATAAGTGAAGGAAAAATTTTAAAAATAATAAATAAAATTGCAAAATGCTGGAAACTGATCAGGAGGAATAATAGCTAATAGTGGTAATCAACATCATAGGAATATATATAGGATGGGAATTTTTCTTTGAAATCGAATAATTAGTTTAAATCAAAATCACATGATTTTTTTTCTTACAATCACATGATTTTTTGGATGACACATTGTTTTTAGAATATGAATAAAATAATTTCAATCATTTTATGAAAATAAAATATTTTAAAAACTAAATTCTTAACATATCGTGCCAAGCAAGTATCAATAACACACTGACACACACACATTGTTTTTTGTGCTTAATATAATAAACAACTTGGTGCAGTTAGCAGGTATAAATCATGGTTGGTTAGATACATCCAAAAGATTTATTTATTTATTTATATAATAAAATTAAGTAATGTACTGGCCAATAAAATTAAGTACTATAAAAATTAAAGGTGCGGAATCTGCGCCAAAATAAAAAGGTGGAATTGACATAATGGTGCATTTGGCCAGTAAGTCTGAAAAAATTTTGTGGGGGAAAATTGCAGCAACATGTATTTGAGCGATCAATACATTTCATAAATAAGAAGCTAATGATCTTTTGATTCAATATCATATACACTTCCCTTAAAAAAGGAGGTTACATGGCAATGTATGTTGATATAGTGTTATTGATGAAACACTTGAGTTTAGTGACAAATCTTACGCCTATTTTTTTTTTTTAAAATAATTATAGATTCTACCTATAATTAAGTAGAGGTGTAAGGTATTAAGGTTTACCTTCTCTGTTTTTATATATAAAATATTTTTAATTAAATCATGCAAATTAATAAAAATTGGTTATCTAATTAAAAATATAACAACATTTCAATTTTATCTCTAATTATTATAAATAAAAAATGAATTTCTTTTTTTAAAGTAAATTAATGAAAATACTTATCTTTTTTTTTTAATTTAATAAGAATATAATAATTTATTTATAAAAAAATACTAACAATCTTTTATATTTAAGGATAAAAAAATTTAAAAAAACTTTTTATATATAAAAATGAAGGGAGTATATATTTATATTTGGGGAGAGGGATGTCTAAGGTGCCTTTTGTGCCTCATTATCTTAGCCGTTCAATTCACTCAGTGGATAAGGACAATTCATTAATTAAAACTACATTGTTTTAGCATAGTGGATCCTAATTGTTCACTCTTACACTCAATCTTAGCCATTCACGATTTTTAACATAAGCCCATCAACCATCATCTTCCTCACAAGCTCGTTATTAGGATTTGCTATGTGAATAAGCAACCAGGATTTCACTATTAAAAAAATTAGGGTTAATGATAGATAAATAGTGACAAACTACAAATCTATTACTAAATATAACAATTAGTGATAAAATAGTGATGGAAATGAAAATATATTATTATTTTATCAAAATATTCAAATTTAGTGAAAGATTGGTTTCTGTCATTAATTTTCATCAACAGAACATTATAATTAGTGATGGATTTGTGATGAACACAATATTTGTCACTATTTTATCAAAAAATTTAAATGTAATGATAAAATGCTATCCTTCACTAGTATTCATTTTTCTAAGACATAATATGTGATGTAATATCAAGCAACTACACTCAAGAGGAGGATAAATTGGGTCCTTAAAAATTTCAACTTAATTAAAAAATTTTGCAAAGTTTAGCTTAAACGAAGATGCAACAAGAAGTGTAACAAAACAAGATATGGTAAATTATTAATACTTCTATTGCAAAGATTTATCAAAACACTTGAAAGTAGATATGAGATAAGTTTCCAAACTCTCAAGTGTATGAATGGATTGAAATTATGCGAGCTTGTGAAATACTGATTTAGAATATAATAAGGAAAAACTAATTTTCACAACTTCTTTTAAAACAAAGAACTAAATTAGTTTAAACAAAACAAAGTTCTTGAGATAAATAAATCACTAAAAGACAAAAATCAAGAGAGAGCAATATAATGATGAACTGAATATAAAGAGACAATGGATAGAGATACTACACAACAAATTTATTTTAATTTAGTCTAACTACTTGGCCTACATTTAGTCTTTAAAACACTTATGAAATTTTTTTTCACTATGAGCATTAGTTTCAATAAGTGCTTGTCACCACAGTACTACAAGTTTGATCTGTGTTCTTGTAAACTACTATAAGTCTTTCACTATACTAGTGAGTATCTCTCATAATAGAACATACTCTCTTGTTCACAAGAAAACACTTCCTTACAATTTTCACCTTCACAGTGAAATCACTTCCTTGTACAAAGACAAGGAAATAATTTCCTTGATTTATTCATGAATCAGATGAACATGTTTTTCCTAATGTACTCTCTCTATAAATGATAGGAAACAATTTAGGCATACTCAAGAATCTCTCAATAGAGTATATGACACATACAATGCCTACAAACTGAGAGTAAGTTTCACATGAACTGATAGTAAATTGGTAAGAATTAAATGCTATGACACTTCATGTACTTCCATCATTATCTAACTCAAATGAGGTCCTATTTATAGTTGGCACTAAAAGAGATGTTAGGAATACTCAAGGTAAGGATTATAACAATTGGAGATGTGTAGAAGTGAAATTTACCCCAAAAAAAGCACTTTTGTGTGTGAACATTATTCAATGCTTGTCAAGTTGTGATTCATGCGTGGATTGGCTTAAGGCACAATAACATGATTCACTTCTATCTAGTTCAGGCGTGAGGCTATAATAGTTTAAGTGTGAATTAGAGTTCATAAACTCCTTGCTTCCACCATAAGCTCAAACATGCATGGGTACAAACTAAAAAAGCATGGATTGAAAATGACCTCTCAGTAAGTTAAAACATGCTTGAGCCACTTTTGAATCAAGTTTGAAATAGCTTGAAAGAAATTAAGTGTTAGAACCCATGAAAGCATGGATCACAAAGGTTTCATGTGTGGATTACTTTAAGGCACACTTCAAGTTGATTCTATGGGATAATTCAAGCATAGACAACATCTAACTCAAGCAAGAATTAGGTCACAAAAACAAGTCAAAATGCAATGGCTTATTCAAGCTTGAACTCAATCCTGAGTCAAGCGTGATCTAGCCAAGCTCAAGACTCTTGCCTACACTGAGGGCTCAAAGACCCGTATATCCAATCTAAGACAAGCATGGATTGACTTAAATATTGAGCAATGTTTCTAAAGTCTAATTCAAGTGAGTTTTAGTTTTAACTCAAGCTTGGATTAGATCCACTAAATCCTATAATGCACAAGGTGGGCTGATTCATACATATATTTCTAGAACAAGTGTGGATCAGACAAATAAGCTTAGATGCATTCTAATTTTTTGAAAATGAAGATTAGGACTTTAGGAGCCTATGAAATGATCTAATAGATGCATTCTTACCATTTAAATTGTGATTTTGCCCTTAACAGTTTTCGCAATATAATCTAAGAGAAGAGACAAATAGATTAAACCTATAAAGTCTAAGTCTCCTTTTGTTCTTCATTCTCTTAGAAGTTTTGTCACTTAGTAAATATATCATTGATCTGTACAAGTAACAAACTCTTTTTTTTTTTTTACTTTGTAATCATCAAAATACATGGTTCAACATATGATATATGTGAAAACCCAAATTTATATCATTAAACTTTTGAATTATCAAATCTATTACATCTTGATAAAAATGGATTTGGAAAGTTTTATTTGTGGAATATATATACACATAATATAATATAGTTTTTATCCGTGCACATTAGTTTGTAAATGTTTTATCATTTGATATTTTGGTATATAGTGATAAATTCTAATATTGTCATTTTTCAATAAAAGTTAGATTATTAATATATTATATCATTTGTATGTATGTATGTATACACGTTATATACACATTATATATTATTATTTATTAAATTAAAAACTGGTGTGTGTGCGCAATATTTTTTTTATTTTATTTGATTTTCACATTGAAATATGTGTAATTAAGTAACAGTAGTTCAAGAAAATGTTGAATATATTAAATTTAAAATTAATTAAATTAATAATTTTATGAATTTAAAATAGAAACAATGAATAAAAATAATATAAATTTGAATTAAAAAAGAATGATTCCTTATACCTTGTTTAGGTTTTGGGTTTTTTTTTTACAAATTTTTCCATACAGTAGTTCTTTGAAGATTAAAATTTCTATTAGTATATATTTTATAATTTTTTATTTAAATCTACTTTATCTGGTTCAAAATATAACCATTTTTTTAATTCTAATTTTGGTCCAAAATATAAGCAATTTAGTAGTTGTAAAATATGTGTTCTGTTTTATCTATTATATTTATTAACCTCAATTCTTGTGTGAATTTATGATTTTTTTTCTTACTCATTATATTTTTTATGGACAAGAAATAAAGAAAAACAAACAACTTTTTCTCCCTTATCATTAGTAATTGGGACTAAGAGTAAAGAAAAAAAACAACAACAACATATATTTTCATGAAAATAAAAATTTTATTGGTATATGGATTATTTTTAAAAGTTGCTTATATTTTAGACCAAAAGAGTATAACTCCTTCAAAAATTATAGATAAGGTGGGTGGGTGGGTGGGTTTGTGTCTCTCTCTCCACACACGCACACGCACACGCGCACGCACACGCACACGCACATGCGCATGCACGCACACACACACAAATTTGAAAGAATAATAGTGTAATGTATTTCTAGCTTAATTGGCGAAACAAGGAGGATATGTGTGTGAGTTGAGAGGAATTATGTCAACCACCCACACATGGTAGATGTGGGCTTAAAAGGTTGAAACCTCAAAACAGAGTTTTCTTGATAAAAATTAGCTTTAAGCTTGCTACCCAACTAGGACTTCTTTGGGTGCGAGTCTTTAAGAAGTAAATAGAGATGAGATGGGTGGGCCTAACACTAAAATACATAATGGTTCTCTCCTTTAGCAAAATATTAAGAAAATTTGGCAGGATGTAAATTTGAGTCTCAACTAGGAGATTGGTGACAGGAGCAAAGTTCATTTTTGGTTTGACAATTGGCTTGCTAACGTAGGCCCTTTAAAGTTCTTGGCAACCCGTGATATCATAGAGGAAGAACTTGCTCTTCTAGTTTGGAACTTCATTGGAATTGATGGTATGTACTTAGAACTAGGAGCTTTTTTTCAATAGAGATATCAAATATCAAGTTTTATCTATTATTGTAGGTACAAAACCTTCAAGCCCACTTGATGAGGAGATTGAGCATTTTTAGTATAAGAGCCCTAATGGAGAATTTTCAGTCAAGTTTGTGTATGAGCTAATCATGAAGTGGATTAGGATTCACAAGAAACTAAATAGGAGGTGATATGGAAATTAACATCTTAAAAATTTAAACCTCCTATAAATTAGACTAATCCAAATAAGAATTATGTAGTATGCAATCAAAAAAGACTAACAAGTGTTTTTTGTTATGGTTTCAGTCATAAAATTTGGGTTTGAAGTGAAATTGGGTAACTTGGATATCAAAAAAGGAAGTCTTTATGCCACATGCTGCGACGTGTTTGTTATGCACTGCAGCACATTTGGCCAAAAGAAAGAGAAGATCCTTCTTTGTACCACACACCGTGACGCATGTGATGTGTGTTGTGGCACATGGCCCACTTTTTGTAGAAATAAGTCACAAATCAAACTCAAAAATCAGAAAAAAAAGAATAGAGAAATACGAGAGGGAGATTAAGGAACATATTTTCTTTCCTAGGGCTTCATTCTCAAAAGGTTTAGAGGTATTTTGAAGCTATTAAACTTGAAAGAGTAAGTCTCTTAACCCTTTTCTCTTCCTTCTTGTAACATCTAGGAAATTTAAGCATGATTTACTAACCTAATAAGTGTGATTAGTGAGTTAATGAGATGTGTGGCCAAAGAGGCCTAATTGGTGAAATTAATTATGGTTTCAGCCCTAGAAGTGGGTTTGAATCAATGATGAGCTACCCGGGCATGAAAAGAGGAAGAAAAAGTGAAAGAATGCCCTCTATGCTATATGCCGTGGCATGTGGTTAATTCACCGTGGTACACAAAGGCAGATTTAAATGTAATGGGTCTCTCTGTGCCATGAGCCGTGGCGAAGGGTAGTGTGCGTCGTGGTGCATGGTCAAAAAATTTGATTTATCAAATACAATTTTGCGTGTAAAAAACAGAGAAAAGGAAGGAGAAAACCCAAAGAACACGGTTAAGCTCTGCTAGGGCATGAACATTGGAACCCTTAAGGATAGATTGAAGCTTTCCAACACCTAAGGTAAGCAATCTATACCCTCTGCTTCCTTTCTCTCCCTCATTTATTAAGGTTTAAATTAGGATTTAGATTGGAAGATTGATTTTCGGTCCATAAGAGTTATGGATGCAATTTGATTAGATAAAATAAATATAATGGGAGTTGTTTGTAGTTTTTGATGATTTTATCAAGAGTTTGTTGGGTAGAGCCATTAATATGAGAAAATTGCCATTAATGGGATAGTTGAGTTTAATATCCATTAATGGTAGTTTGAAGATCTATTAATAATAATGTGTATTAATGGAGCCTAATGAACCTATTGGGTATAAATGGGTAGTGATTTATAAGATTGATAGAATAGATATGTGGAGTTTGGTATTGGTAAATCTTAAAAAATGAGATAATAATGGTATCCTTGTGTTATGAATGTAGTGAGGTTTAATTGGCACCATTCAAGCTTGAGAGAAGCTTTCGAAGTGTTTTGTGTAAGGGGTAAACCTTTAGCCTTTCAAAGGTTTAAGGTAAATGGGAGAAACTTAACTTTATATAGTTGAATATTAATTATGTTTGTGAAATATAGTTGATGGTTTAAATTAATGATGTAATTTGGCAATGTGCTTAACTTGTGAAATAGTTTTTGGAAAAGGAAATCTTTTGCATGCCATTTATTGTGATTGATAATTTAGTTGGTGGCATAGTGAAGTGAAAGTGATAAATGTAATATTTTGAAAATGCTCTACATGTGATATATTGATTATGGCTTATTAGGAGTGAGAGACTAATATGAAATTATGTTAGTTGTGAATTGGATCACATTTGCATTTATATATGACATGTGCATAGCATGATCATTGGCGAGAGTTTGCGTAAGGAGAGGAGTAGATGGTTAAATTCATGTGATATTGATAGTGACTGTTAGAATTGAGAACTTACCTTAGCACCATCCTTTAGAATCAAGAGGTAGCTCGTGTCCCATAGTTGATCAGGGACTGTCCCACTTGTTCTTTTAGGGAGTCAAACCTAATTAGTCTCCACCAATTCATGAGGAGGTTAGATTAGGGGTACGACACTCCATAGTTGTTAGTATTAGAAAAAATTGAATTACATAAGTGAGTGAGTTAACCCTAACCCGGTAGCTCCTTTCAAGTAGAAGGCTGAGTTAGTCTATGAAGGATGTAAACACATGGTAGCCACCAATTTTATGTTGCAAGTAACAGGAGGGTATAAGGTTGGCATATGATCATGCATATAAATTCGGCCATATGGTTAATGGTATTATGGCTCAGCATGTGTTAGGGGTGCATGGTTGGTAGTATTACGACCTTGTATTACGCATTGTGATTTAAAATAGATATATGTGTTTTTAGGCTCGGTCACATGGTTGTTAGTATTGTGAATTGTGGCCAAGATCCTCACATGTATTGTATTTATGTTTTCCTATTTGCATCTGTTTATCATTGATATGCAACTATATAGATTAGGTGAAACTTAGTTACTGAGTGGTTGTACTCACCTCTCAATTCTCAATATTTTCAGGGCCTAGCTCATCGGATCCGAGTTGAGAAAAACACATAGAGGCTTAGGATTTGTAGAATAATCCTTTTGTATGCCTCTCTTTGTTGCTTTATGTGTATAGATGTTAATATAATTGCTAACTAGGAGTTACATGTTATTTTTTTACTACTTACATTATGGTAGCATACAACTTGCATATTTTATGCCCAAGGTTAGTGAGTTTTGGTTGAAACCCGTGGATAGGCCTAAAATACTTGTGTAAGTAGGAGCATGTGTATTTTCAAAGAATTGAAATGAAAATGATGGTTTTATGCATGATTTTTCTCCCCCTTACGTTTTGTGAAAATTGGGATTAAGTGGTGAATTTGAGATATATGTGTTTTTGGTTGGGTATGGTATGTTGCATGGGTTCAATAGAGTTCATTAAGTATAGTTGGAGAGTCAGTGTAGGCTTTTGGCACTTATGGTTGAGTTGGATTACTAAAGTTGTGATTTTTGTGAAAAAGTGACAAAATAGATTTTGGTATTCAACTTTTTGTAGAAAATGAGTTTGAGTGTGAAACTTATGCCATTAGCTAGAGTTAGAAGAAAGCTCCATATAGACATTGAAACTACATCAATCAGACATCAGACGAAAATTTAGGATGCATCCAAAGTTTGCTCCTTGTGCTATCATTTTGATAGCTAATATCTGTTAAATTCATGTAATGCACCATGGCACATGGTGCCTCACACAGTGGTGCATGGCACAAAGGTGAGTGAGCCACGGTGCATGTATCATAAGCCACGACGCATGGGTTATTTTTTGCCCAAAACACAATTTTGAGTTTTAAAACTCATTAGTTTGGGTCTCAAGTGATTTTTAAGCTTTGCACTAATTTCAAACTCTAATCTGAATATATTAAAATTTTGTTTGAGATTGAAAATTTAGTTTTGGGATTCCATTATAAATGATTTGTGAATTATTTTCATTTATGTAATTTTACAACCTTGGTAATCCTTAGAGAATTAATCCCTTGATTACCATCTTTATGGAGTTAAAATGTGATTAAGTAAAGGAGACCTTATACTTCTCAACCTATGTTCTAAGTTATGGTTAGGGTTTGTTGAAGGGAGATGATTTTTTGTCGGTAAGGATAATGGGTCCGAACCCAATGACTTAAATAGAGTTAATAAGAGTTGTTTGAGATATTTATACCTAGAATTTAGGAGTTTACATATTTTGGTAGTTATGGCTGCATTAATGGCCAAAAATAGACATTTAATAGGGTTGATATAGTTGGTTGAGAAGCTATTAATAATGATTAAAGAGTTAACAGGAGCTCATGAGAGCTAGAGGCAACTAATGGACCCAATGGATTAAGCCTAAATGTTAGAAGTGAAAATTTTGGGAATATTTCAAGCGTTGAAATAAGAGTTTAAACTATATAAATAGTGATAGTGATGAGTTTAGACCTGATTAATTGTAGATTAATTATTCGTGCACCTAATTGGCTTAAGAAGCAAGCTTTAGAAGCATTGATTAGAAGGGTAAACCTTTGACCTCTCAAATGTTTGAAGTAATCGTAGAAAATCTCTTCTATGTAGTTGTTTGTTAATTGAATTATAATTTAAAAAATGAATTATTTGATATGGTTGAGTGAATTGCATAATTGTCAATGTGTGTGAAGTCTTATGAACTTCAATAAACCTTTTTTAGGATAAATGTGGTGTTTAAGTTTTGAGAAATTTGAAATATTGTATTTATGTTTTGAAAGAAGTTGATAAATTGAAGAAGTGCTTGCGTGGTTGTATTTGTCAGATTAATGTATAAATAAGTGAGAATATGCAAATGTAATATGGAATTAAGAATATTTATTAAATGAGATTAATTATGATGCTCACATGTGATATCTTGTTAAGAGAATCAAACAAGCTTGCATTTATATATATTTGAATATATGAAATGAGTGAGTATATTACATAGCATGATTGTTTTGGTGGGAGTTTGCATAAGGAGAAGAGTAGTTATAAATTTATATGGTAATGGCTACCAATCATTGGAATTGAGAGGTAAGCCTTGTCCCACTGTTTATCGAAAGATTGTCCTATTATTTGTCAAGGGACTCGAACTTAGTAAACCCTACCAGTTTGTCAAGGAGATTAGCCTAGGGTTTACGAGACCCTAGATTCAAGAATAAGGAAAGACATGGTCCAAAAGTAAGTGTACTGATATTTGGCTGGGTCACTCCTCATAATTGATGAGCTTGGGTGATCCATTCACACAAACGGAACCCTAATTGATTTATAGCCTTTGGTTTTAGTTGGAGGATATAAGGAAGAATTGATCATGCATTTTTAATCAACATGTCACATGGTTAATAAGTTTGTGGTAAGTCATGATGGTTGATGGTGTCATTATCACATGGTTGTAATTATTGTGACAATATGCATGCCTATGTTGATTTGGCCATTATGAAATTGTTGTTAGTGTTGTGGCAATGAACTTATGTTGTGATTTATGAAAAATGAGAATAAGATGAATCTAATAACTATGATATATGTTATGTGTGGTTGAATGCATGAGTTTTCATTTCTCAGTTATGTTTATTGTCAATTAATATATAATTACATAGGATAGATGTACTTTAGTTAATGAATGTTTGTACTCACCCTTCTTTTTTAATATTTTGTAGGATCTAGCTCAAGTGTTAAAAAGAGAATAGCTTCAGAGGCTTAGGAATTTTGCCATTCCTATTGTGAAGCCTCCCTACTAAATTTATTTGTTTTGTGTAATTAAATAATATTGCCAAGTTAGGAATACATTTTATATATACTCATAGAATGTGGAAGTTTAAGATTTACTGTTGTATTTTGGGCCTTGGCATGTTGTGTGTAAATTTGATTAACTTTAATAAAACCACAATACTAGTACAAGTATAAGGAGAATTTCATTATTCACCATGCATGAATATTGATTAAATGCAAATGATCAACCTCTCCTATTGTTTTTGATATTGAGGGATTGAATGTTAAAAATGAGTTTTTGCAACTATTCTGTGTATATGGTGTGTTGTATGGGCGGTCTTAAGTCTATTGAGTATGATCTAGGTGATAAATATAGGCATGTCACTTGAATGTGGGTTTTGGACACGCTTTGGTTAAGAAAAGAGTGAAAAATTGTAAAAATATGTGAATTCATTTAGGAATAAAACCCATGCCAATAGGTAGGGTTTGAGAAGAGCTTTATGTAGACATTTAGATCACCTCAATCAGACATTAAATAAAGATTTGTGGTAAGGCTGAAGTTTTCTGGAATGCTATCAAAATGATAGCAGAGTGCTATTAAAGCGTGCAACACATCGCGACGTATGGCATAAAAGAGACACACTGTGGCATAAGGGTGGGTACCACCCTGCGACACATCTCCCAGGTTGGGGGACTAAAAGTCTTTCACAATTTAAAATTTTTGAAGGTATCCCATGTTTTCTTATTTATATTTTACTATGATTATAGTTTGTAGAATGATATGGTGTATTATTTAAAATTGAAACTTGGGATCCTATCTTTATTCAAATATTACAAATTTGGTAATCTAATTGGACTAGTTCAATGATTGTCATGGGTTTAGAGTTTATGGTGGATTGGTAAGAATGACCTTACTAGAAGCATGAGAACACACAAAGGGTGTAGGTGTTCTTATGGATAGCCATCTAAAGGCCACTCATAACAAATGATGAACATATTAGAAGGCATATCGTTAATAATGACCTCCGCATGAGATATGGCATGCAAAGCAAGGCAATTGGTCATGTTCTCAGACAATGAAACTTCAAGTAGACTTAATCAACTTTTGATTGAGCCATTCAAGAAGTGGATGCTATACAACTTACAAGGACATATGGAAAATCATAATATGAGTTTTACTTGGGCTTATAATTTTGGTATTGTTTATTGGAAATTGTGGGATGCTTGTAACAAATTTATCTTTCAAAATTTTTCTTTATAAAGGGACTAGCTGGTAGCTAAAATACTGTGCTAGTAGATTTTTCTCTTAAGGTGAGGGATGTTCTTTAGAAAGTCCAAGTCTTTGCAAAACATGAGTTGTAACAAATTGCCCTTGGACTAGGTGATGCTTAATTGAGATGGTGCATTAAAAAGCAATAATGGTGGAGCAAGTGTTGAATGTTTGCATAATAGCTCTTGGATCTATGGATGTTTTTGCAACATTAGTGTGTGCACCCCTTTATAGGCATAACTATAGGCTATGTCTGATGGTTTGAATCTGGCACAGGCACAGGGTCTCAAAAAGGTTAAGTTAGATGATAGTTGCATGATAGCAGTGTTTCTTTTATCATAAGATACTACCTCTGTGAATGCCAACAGTTGATTAATTTGGCAAATCCACTCCTTACTACATAGAGGCTGGTAAGTTGAGATTAATTACATTTATCATGAAGGAAATAAATGTGTTGACTTCTTGGCTTTTTTTGGCTATTGCCATGAACATGGGCATGCATGATTTGAGCCATCCATCGAACCATTTAAGAAAACTCTTACAAGATGATGCTCTAGATGTTGGCCAAATTTGCATTTGTAATAAAAGACCCTAGTTGGGTCTTATCATTTTCTTAAACAAAAAATAAAAAAAGAAACATGAGGTCTTAGTTCGAATTAAGGGAGGCACATGGATGATTGAAAGAGAATGGAGGAGAGGTAGGTCAATGAGTAGATAAAAGTGACAAATATAATCAGTTTTTTTAATGATGGAAATGAATAAAATTAATAGTGATGGATACATTTTTGTTACATAAATTAGTAACACTATATTTCTGACAAATTTAATTATAGAAATTTCTATCACTAAATTAATATCAATTTTTCTAGTAGTGTTTGGCTAACTAAAATGATGTCGTTTTGATTAATATTGAAACATTTCTAGCCAGTTGATCAAATGAAAGGTTGATATTAAACGCGTTAGGGAAGGCAATTGACAAAGCATAGCATACACCCTTCACTCTTATATTTCCCTTTTTTTCTTTCTGAGCAGAAGCGGCAAAGTGTAACACATCAAAAATTTTTTTTTTAATAATTTAACTCAACCATAGTTGGGTTACAGCCACCCAACACATTTTTATATCAATAATTTTAATATAAAATATTTTATAATTGGCTTTAACTCACACAATATAACATTTCCGATAAATTTTTACCTCACACATGCCATTAGGCTAAATCACATTTGTCCATCCTTATACTCCCAACAATTAAAATAAACAATTTAGTCAATTTTCAACACAAGCCAGTTATTTGGCCTCATAATCATGCCATTTTAACCAATCCAAAGTAAACCAAATATTAAAATTACAGTCATCCAAATTGTACCAAAAATAGAAATAGTTTGAAAGGCATGATTATATTTATATAATCATATAATTGTCAATAAACAAAAAGCCCTAATATTAGCAATATAACACATTATAAATCATAAATCAAATACCCAAAAGAGAAAGTGGATCTATGCCACTAAACCTCTGGGACTCCTTCACGTGTCGCTTGTGGCTCTTCTCTTGAAAATTGTTAACCACATAATGAGACTCAAAAGTTTCAATAACCAAAGCCAATTTATGATAGTGTGTACAAACAGTTAAGTGTGTGCTTACTAAGTGGGAACCAAAAATAATATAATTCCAACAAACTATAAGAAATATTACAATAGACACAAACAACCATCCTTATATCCCTCAATTAACCTCGAGCCGTAGCCCTCACTCGGTGCTAAATTATTCGGCCAAAGGTAGATTAGCCCGAGCCCTTACAAGCCACCTATTGAGCTCCAATAGGGACGTACCACGTGGCACATAAATACAACAATAATAGCAAGTCTCCCAACACCTCCCACAATAATCAAACAAATTCATAATAATATTGCACAATTATACAATATTAAAAAATTCATAATTTTTTCAATAATCATCCAATTAACATGAAGTAACACTAATCACAAATTAAAAACATGGTTACCTTGTGGCTTTTTCAATAAATTATTCCTTACAATTTCTCTCCCACGACAATCTTCACCAATAACATAATCTACAAATAACATATTATTTATAAATATTAGTTTCAATTATTGAAACTAATAAAATAATTCTAATAATAGAATTAAAAAAATATAACATAATTCCTAATCTCAATCTTAATACAAATTTAGAGTTAATACTATTAAGTAAAATTTTTATCTCCTCTTTTACTCATCAATAAACATTAATAATCTAAAAATTAAATTTTAAACTAATTTCTATTATCAAAATTTTCTTTTTATTTTATAAATTCGCACCTAAAATACCCAAAAATTAAAAATTGAGTCTCTAGCTTAGAATCATAATCCTATAGCCATAATAATTCATTTCTCATCCCAAATAATCATCTAAACCTCAATAAATCAACATATATTTTCAGATCTAGTTTAGAATTTGATCCATAAGCCACAAATTCAAAGATCATCAATAAATTTATACTCTAGAACATTTATTATACTACTAACAACCTCAAAAATCATATTATTCACCATAAATTCATCCCTCTTCTAAATCCTAAATTTTCTACAACCACAAACTCAGAAACCAAAGAGGAAGGATCACTAAGAAAAATTTTTAAAACACATACTTAATCTTGAAAAGCTTAAAATCACACCCTAAATATCTTATTAAAAACTCTTACCTTAAAACCCAGCACCAGCGAACTTGCACACCGTCACCCCCTCTGTTCGCACACGAAGAGAAATGAAAAAGGAAGGAGAAATGAAGAAACAAAGAAGGAGGGATGGGTTTTTTAAAAAAAATACTGGGGGTCCCATATTTTTTTTATTTTCTCATTCCTCTCTCTTCTTTTTTTTTATTATTATATAAACATAATCATTGCCAGGAGAGCACCGAAAGTTCACTTCTTCTTCCCCTTGTTTTTTTTATTCATACCTTTCTCTTTTTTTTATAATAATAATAATAATTTAATAATATATTTTTTAATTAATTAATTAATTTAATTTTTTTAAAAAAATTTTAATTTAAAATTATATCTTAAGTTAGATTTAATAATCATTTTCTACTAATTTATTTACCTCTAAATATTTTTTAAAATTTATATTAACTCAAATTAACTATTAAAATTTAAATTGGGATGTTACACAAAGGCCAATATATTTCGTATCCTACTTGGAGAGAATCATAAATAAGTAATTACTAACTAAAGCGGCAAATAATCTTCCAAGTTAAAGCAATTACCTGCAAATATATTAAATTAGTGCATATATTTAATTATATTTTTTACGCGCCTTATTTGCAATGAATAATAGGGTTAAATGGAATTTTTGTTTTTAGAAAAATTACAAACCAGTCCCAAATAAGTAAATTATTTATAAATAAGTCCCATGAATTTGTGAAAATGCTTTTAAGTCTTATGGGACTTCGTTGTATTTAATTTACCATGTAAAAATTTAATATCCTTTAATACTTTAGCTTTTTTTCAAATGAGATCTCAAGTTCTCACCATTAAATAAATAAACATTATTTAAAATAAGACTAAATTAGAGTTATAGAGTATTCAAAAATATGAGATACCAGTCGTTTGAAAAACATTGCAAAAAAGGAATGCAAAAATGTCATTTCATAAAATTCTAGGTCGTTTGTCGCGACCAATGATTTGTTCATCATGATAGACCATGCTTAGTTTAATTTAGTCTACATAACAGTCAACATTTTATACATAAATGATGGGGATAATTTTTTCTAAATTTCAAAGTTCAAGGTCCAGGATATTACTTGCACAATATTTTAAGGTTAGTAGTACTCATTAACAATAACACATTAATAAAGGACTGCCACATTAGCATTTGGCTGGGCCCCATAAAGTAAACAGTAACATCTTTATTTATAAGTTAATAGTGGGGGATAACTTGCTCTAGATTTAAAAGTTTATGATCTATTTTAAATATTTTAAGAGTTCAAGGTGTATTATGCTTTTTCGTGTAACACTTTAGGGTCCAGATTGTTCATTAACCCTTCATTTAAAATTTTAAATTTTAAATCTAAATTTTGAATCCAAATTTACAAATCAAAATGCTACCTAAAATATTATTTACATTATAATAATATATTATTTAAACTATATAACATTTTTTAATTCCATATTAATGTTGTTGCTAGCAATAGTAATTCAATAATTACCTAGTAGCCAATTAAGTGACAGATTAAAATGACATTTTGATATTTTACATGATAAGAAATAACAATAGTTTCTTGAGATTTATTTGTAATTTAGAAAATTTAATTTATATTAATTTTCTCACATGGTATTTATTTAAGTAGTTTTTTAAGTTAACTAATAGTTAAAGTAAACCTTTATTAACAGTAAGGGCAATACTATATTGTATTATTTTTAAATATTGAAGAGGGACATTGTACAAAAAAAAATTAGAATTTCATAAATCTTGCACAAATAATTGAGTGATTAAATGTCCTTTAATCTTATATAATAAATAGTGTTTGCATATCTATATTTAAGAAAATCATAATCATTAGTCTCTATAGTTTTATTAGATTTTTCTTTTAGTTCCTTTATTTTTTTTCAATGTTTTTCAGTATTTATAGATATAGAAACTGTTGAAAACACAAAAACTATAAGGACTTGAGTAACAAGTGTCACCTAATCTTACTAAAATTATAGAAATTGAAAACATTAGACAAAACTACATGAACTAAAAATAAGACCTGATAAAATTGTAAAGATCAATGACTATGCTTTTCCTTAATTTTTTAATGAAAAAACTTTGATTAAAGAAAATAAAGGAGAAAGAGATAGAAAAGAAAGGTTAATGAGCAATATATTCCCTAAATTATTATATGAATAACATCTTGAATCCTAAACTAATAAAATGTATAAAAATTTTTCTCAACTTCTAAATTCTGAGCACCTGAAACCCTATCATTCAGTAGTAGAAAATGGCCGTTACTTAATTTTCAAGTTGTGGGGCCCACTCACACAATAATGTGACACTCTTTCATCCCTATTGTCGTTGACATGTAAGTAGACCTCATAGCTTGAAAAGTAATGGTTATTTTCTATTACTTAACGATGAAGTTTAAGGTGTTAAAAATTTAAAAGTTGAAAAAAACATTCACAAATTTTACAAGTTTAAGATCCATAATACTATTCATGCAATAGTTCAGGAGATATATCACTCATTAATCCTAAAAAAATAAAAAAAATTGAGAAATGCAAAACAAGTGATAAAGGTTGATTATTAACTTGTGAATAATTACTTCCTCAGGTCCTTTCTTTAAAATATATATTACTGAATCACATGGATAAAAATATCATCAAAATTGGTTAAATAAAATAAATACGTTAAAAATACAACTATTTTCCAAAAATACCCCCTCTGTCTGACTCATGTAAATAATGGTTCAGACGCACATGAATAATTAATAGAGTCTAACTAACTAATATTGATAATAGTAATTAAGGGGGGAAATGAAAAATGATAATAAATATTTGGAAAAGATATATTTACGTGTCCTTATAATTTCACTCAACTTTAAATTAGATCCCTGTAGTTTATTTTATTTTAATTGAATTTTTATAATTTGATCAATTAAATTTTTTAATTTGAAAGGTTGAAATCCTTAAATTTTTCCTATTAAAAATAAAATTAAAAAATTTTATATTTTATTAAATGATTATGTAACTTTAGAATTAATTACATAAATTTTATACCTCAAAATTTTTATAATTAGGTTATCTTTTAAATATTTTAATAAATGTAGAATTTTTATAAAAAAATCAATAAAAATATAAACATTGTATTAAATCAAATTTTCTTTTTTCTATTTTGACTAAAAGTATTAAATTAAATTTTATGTAAACTCTAAGATTATTTTTATTTTCTAAAATTTAATAATTCATTGTTAACTTTAATTTCAGGAGATAACATATATAACAGGTCAAAATATAAGAGCTTGATTAAAACAAAATAACCTCATTCAGAATTGAGCAAAACTATAAATATCTATAAATTAATTTTCCCTAAACATTTTAAGCAAATCGTTGGAGTCTCTTATAAATAAGAAAATTCTATTAACCGGGCAGTAAATTATAATTTGAAGGCACACTGTTTAACACAATATTAATAATTACGTAGAGCACACATTAGTGTTTCAATACTACATGCAGCCGAGTTTTATTATTGTACTATGAGAATCCTTATAATCCATTTATTTAGAGTACAAAAAAAGTCATAAGGCGGCACACAACTCTAGTGAAAGTCTAATATCGAAACACTGAGTCTTGTCATTATTCATCTGTAAGTAGGTTGCTTCCTAAGAAAGCTTTGGTTGAAGCTTCCTAAGAAAGCTAATATGCGAATAGATTAAAGGGATAAGTCCCAATGAATGAAATTAATATCCAGGCCACAAAAAATAAATAGATAAATGAAGTTGATGACAAAAAAGAATCTTTTATGACACATAATTTTTTTTTCAAAGTATCACAACAAATGTCTTGAAGTATTTAACTATCAAAAGAAGAAAAAAAAAATAATGGAAAAAGTACTTTCACATGCTTGGCGACACACTCGATTTGTAAACTTTGGGAGATAAATTGTAAATATTGAACAAATAAATTATGAATATTTAAAAATAAATGTTGGATGACTTCTTTTGTTGATTACAAACCCCTGAGAAATGTTATTTTGCAGGACTCAGTGACTGATTAAAGACAAAACAATTAAGTTAGAATTATCCAAGAAAGAAGACGTAGGGCCTGTTTGTTTTTAATTTTTTAAAACTATTTTTTTTATGTTAAATTTTAAATTTAATTTCGTCTGGTCTACCAAGTATTTCAAGTTCTTGTGATTACTGTAACAGTTAAATTTTGAAGCAGAGAGGTACTGTGGCTAAACACAACAACCGCTGGTTCAAGATTATAGGTGGGGTAACTCCCCTCATGCAATCTTAACTACCTTAAAGCATAAGTCACCCTTTTTCCTTCGTGTATAAGAACATAACCACGACCCTTCAATTAGACATTCGTGTAAACAGTGTATGGTTATGTTAGATTAAGAATGGTGAGCATTGGAGTGGTGGTCAACTCTCTTCTTTTGCTATTGGAAAGTTGCTTTACATTTATTCATCCAAATGAATGATTTATTCTTCTCAGTCCAACTGGTCAATCGCATCGCATTATTCTGTGATAAATCCTAACAATCAATCTTATGTAATAACCATCCAACCCAAGAAAGCTTCTAATATTTGTCATTGATTTGATACCTTTCCCATTTCAACATGGCATTCACTTTTGTGAGGATCTATGGCTATACCCTTCACTGATACATGACCAAAGAATTTCACCTCCTTGAGACAAAACTCACATTTACTCACCTTAGCATATAACTTATTCTTCTTCGATACTTGTAAGATGATTATGAGGTGCTCTCGATGCTCTTCCACACTCTTGGGATATATGAGGATATCATTGATGAATACTACCAAAAACTAGTCTGAGTAAGGTCTAAAAATCCAAATCATCTAGTCCATCAAGACTACTAGGGCATTGGTTAACCTGAATTAAATAACATGGAACTCATAATGTTTGTAGTGAGTCTTGATAGTAGTCTTATAAATGTCCTCTACTCTAACTCTTAGTTGACGATACCCAGCTCTTAAATCAATATTGGAGAAATCCAAAAACCTTACCAACTTGTCTAACAAATTATTAGTCATATGTAAGCGATACTTGTCCCTAACAGTGACTTTGTTCAACTATTGATAGTCTATGCAAAACCTTATGATGTTGTATTTATTCTTGACAAACAGCATTGGTGATCCCTATGGTGAAACATTAGTTTGGATGGAACCCTTCTCAAGCAATTCTTTAACTTTCTTTTTCAACTTTTCTTTTTCAAACAGTGACATTCTATAAGGAACCTTAGATGTAAGCTCAATTCTTAACATTAGCTCAATCAAGAACTCTACTTGTACTCGAGAGGCAATCCAAACATCTCTTTTAGAAATACTTTTGGAAACTCATTCATAATCTCAATTTCTTCAATCCCATTTTCATCTTCTGCTTGAATTGAGAAAAAGACCATGTAGGCTAGACAACTCTTCTTGATACATTTCTCTTGTACAACAAATAACAACTTGGGATGCCTAGGTGCCCTGACAAGAATTGTGTACACAAGAAGAGATATAACATTTCTCTAGTAGTCCAAGAGGGCATTATTCTTGGACAATCAATTCATACTAACAATTACATCTATATCTTTTTTTTTTTGGCCAAGGACGTAATAAGAACATCTTTATCTTTCAAGGGCAAATAAATCAAATCAATAGCCATCTTGTAACAATCAAATTCAATTAGAGATCTTTATAGAAGCTCCCATTAGAGTAGACACACACACACATCAAATGTCAAGCCAAACATATGCAATTTTAGATGTTGAACCCAAGTAAAAGAGACAAAGAAATGCATGGCACCTTAATCAAACAAAGCACAAATATATTGGTCTTGTGATTTGATATTACCCCTAATCAAACTAGGCAATGTACTCACCTCCTCTTGGGTTATAGAAAACACTCCATTAGGAATAGTTGATGAAGTAGCCAGTGTGCTCTTCTCTCCCTTCTCACAGAATTTATTGATATGACTTATTTAATCATACTTGTAACAAACCTAACACTTTTTGATGTGATAACTCCCATTTCAAGTACAAGCAAGGGTGTCAAACATAATTGAACCTTAATTGAATCCCTAATAGCCATTGCCACCACTTCTCTATTATTGGCTTCCTTGTCCTAAGCCTCTTTAGCTAAATCACCCTTTTGAAATGACCCACTTGAAAAGTTACTCTCCTTTTTCATAGAGCTCCCCAAACTACTGAAGCTATAGCAACTCCTTTTATTTACTCCCCCAGTAAGCCCCATATATGAGGAGAACCTACCCTAAGACTCTCTTTAGCTTAGTTTTAGTATCTTTGGCTTGTCTCAATGCAATCCAAATCTTGAGATATATCTTATCAAAATCCTTCACCTTGAAGGGTTCCAATTGTTGTTTGATCTTAGGCCTCTCCTTTTCCAACAACCTCTTAGCTAACCATTTAGTATCTTGGCTTATTTGGAAATATAGGGGTGTACTTGAGTAGCTCTAAGAATAAAGAAATGAACTTCTTTTTATCTAAATTTCCTTGTTTGAAGGCATAAAATTGTGCTTCTTTCTCTTGTATAAGGGTAGTAGGGCAATAATGCTAAAAAAATATTCTCAATTTGTCCAAAGTGTTCAAGGATCCATCAAATATCCCCACACTTTCCCAACATCTCTTCATTGCATCTTCTTACAAAATCTCAACAAGTAACACCTTTCTGGGGAGGTGTACTTACAACCCTATTAAAGATAGTTTCTAGATGGTTTGTCCATGCTTCCTTTCTAGATGGGCTCAAACTTCCTTAGAAGGTTGAGGGATCAAACTTGGTAAAGCTCTTCTGCAAGTTGGTAATAGAGGTACATTACATGTGAAAGATTATATATTGCCATGATTCTAAATGCAATCAATAATCAATTATAGATCCTTGAACTCAAGAATTTGATACCAAAATATGATGTTCTCCAAAGAACCTTGGATACTTAGCCAAGTATCATGGTAATAGAAAGTTAAATATAACAAGTATTAAAGTTATTTATAAAATAATAACCATAGTATAGGAAAGAAACAAACTAAAACCTTTAAAAACTACTATAGTTAAAAGGATCAAATTTCCTATTTTCAAATATCAAAATAACCCTACCATGGTAGATAGACTTTATTTTGCTTGAAAAAAGTTTAAAAATCATTCACAACCCTATTGTGGTATAAAAAATGAAAAACTTAATTATCACTATCATACTAGAAAGACATAAATTAATATAGTTGACAAAATATCATAGAAACCATTGTAGAAAGAAAAATATCAAATTTAAGGTCTATCATTGTTAAATAGACAAAAATGATAAAAAAAATTATCCAAACAATACATATGGGCTCGGGCACAATCGAGACCCACAAACAAAATAATCATCAAGCCCCATCATTCACATTACAAACACAATTGATACTAAACATTCATAATAAATTGATTCATAATCCCCTGTCCATGTTAAATTGCAAATTCACAAAATTATCTAAACAAATCCTAGGGGCCTCTCGCTATATCTAATAGCATTGATCCCAAATTGTAGGATTTAATCTAGTCACACGATCAAACATAAATCACAACAATTTACAATTTGCAAATCCAAACAAAAGTATTAGTGTGTAATGAGCCCTAAGTGGCAATGTAAAATTCTTAATTACAAGCATAAGTAGATAAAGCAATTACAATAATAAAAATATTCTCTATGCATCAAGAGCCTATCTTGACACACTTGTTAGATCATGTGTTTTGATGATTACAAAATCAAAAGAAGAGGTATTTGTTATGTGTGTAAATAAAAAGAATTATGTATGAAGACAATACCTCAAGAGCATAAAGAATTAAGAGAAGATGAAGAAGTTTAGAATAAGTTATTTAAATTCTCTTAAATTCAATGTGAAAATTTAGAGAGCTTAATCACCTTTCATAATCATTAAATGAATGCATCATATGTCTCATTTATATGTATTAAGACTCATCTAAGTATATTAAAGCTTGCAAACAATGTCTTTCTTGTGTGTTGATTTCCATAGAAGCTGTTTGCATAGTGAGAGGCAGAATCACGTTGATTCTACAGGTTACTCATGAGTTTTTGCATATTAGGTATACTGGTTGTTAGATCACGAGTGTGAAGAAGTGATTCATGCGTGATTAAGTACTTGTGTTGTATAATGCTTAAGCTTTAGTTTTGCATGCAAAACCATACGTGAAAGGCTTTACTATCCACACAAGTTTTAGCATCTATGCTTCATTGTGTTGTGTCAAAGTACAAAACCACGGGTGAGACTGATGGTAGCCACGCGTGATTTGTCACTTGTTATATAATCACAATTTGTTTTGTTAAGTCTTAAGTCTCCCAAGCCAAGCTAAAATTGTTCACTTGTATGATCATTGATTCACAAATATATATCTCTTGATCATGCAAAATCTTACTTGAGTTATGTGAAGTTCTATGCATGAAAATGTACCAAACAAGTTTGTGCTTTAGTTCTTGTAATTTCACACGTGATAGCTTTCTAGTTCTACATAAGTTTTAATAATATAAAATGGCTTTGGCAATTTCACACGTGAGCGAATAAATTATCATTTGTGCATTTAAAAAGCTTTCTGTGTTTTTACATCTTTCATTCATTCATTATTCTTGAAAAGAATTGTAAAAAGCTCTCATAAGTTTATAATTTTTAAATTATATTCTCATTTACTCTTTAAGAGAGTTTTCTACAAAAGCTTATCTTATTTTCTCAAAAATCTTGGAAAGAAATTTTTCAAGTGTTTATAACAACTTGATAGATTGTAGCGAAGTTTGTTAAGTGAATTGAGACAAATTTAGTTTTGAAAGTTGTACTGTGGTGGCAAATACCCATAAAAGCTTGTGATCTTAGTTTAAAATCTCAAGTGTGATCTTGTGATTGGACATGGGCCAAGTTTAGGGCTAAACTAGTATAAATCTCGTGTGTCTTATCTTCTTCCTTCACTCTTTAGTTCTTCACTCTTTTCAAATTTTCAAAAGTTTTTAAGTGTCACTCAATTCACCTCCCTTTTTGGGTGCCAGCTATCCTAACAATACTAGCTCTAGAGCCTTGCCCTAAATTTTTTTTTACTGGAGAAGAAAAGATTTATTAAAACAAAGATGACAAAACAAAAAAGTAAGGGGAAAAATAAAACCTACAATAGAAAAGTCCAAGGAACATAAACAATCTAAAAAATCCCCAACCTTAATCAGTAGACAAAAAGGGGAAATTTAGAGTTATTGCTGCCAACAAACATACATATGCTGCCTTTTCATCAGAGTCCACAACAAGAAAAACAACATCAAGCTTTATTCCACTGAGTGGGGTTAGCTACATGGATTGTATGATACCATTGTGCTTATTATTTACAAAATTTTAGAAATGTTATTAACTATGAGATCTCAGCAATAACTATCATAAGTGTTCTCTTTAGCCTTTCTCTACCCTTCTTCACCAAAATCCATAAGATAGAAACAAGTTAATGGCAACACAGCCATTATAAGGAGTAGAGCGACCCCTGTGATTGGTAAATATGCAACCAAAACAGTTGTAAAAGTGGAGTTATGAGAGGAGCTCATAGCAAAAGAAAAACTGATAGAAACTAGCCAGCCAAACAAAATGGGAGGATAAAGAAGACATATTGGCAATTGAGAACAAACCAGCCACAAATGATGGACCATAAGAAAGCATTAGATTCACCATCACCACACAAAGCTTGTAAAAACCATTAAAGAGTATATCAAAATAAATTGAGATAACCAATGCTAACTTTCCCCCATAATCATGAAGCAAGGTGCCAAAATACATATCAAATCAATCACCTATCAAAACCATCGTCGAGGAAAGTGATGACTCCAAATATTTTCATGTGCTTTTAGGAAATTTTAAGTTCAATTTGAAGTCATCTAAATAATTTTTAAAGAAAATGAGACTAATATTTGAGAAAAATGAAAGAAAAGTTCTTTTGAATATGAGAAGGAAGAATTGGTAGTACCTTGTTAAAATGAATGGATTACTTAAGCAAAACTTTTATTTTGATGTTATATTGTGTGTAGGGTAATCCAAATTAAGAGTCAAAGTGTTATATATAAATAAAAATTGAAGATTAAAAAAGGCAAGATTTATGCTACAGCACATTGGAATTATGCCATAGCATAATTCATTGACAGTGGTAGTGACAATGGGATTTATGTTGTAGCATAAGCGTCAATTACTAAAATGCACAGCTTCATGAAAAATTGATATTTTTATGGTTCTGAACATTTTTGCTTGACATTTTTCATCTTTGCTCATCTCTAGTAGCTCCAAACTGACTCGAGAAGAGGAAAAACATCGGATGAGGTGGGGAAGCTTGGGTTTCATGGGAGATTAGTTATTTTCATCCAAAATCACTCTAATTAAGCTTTTCTTCTACTTTTTATCTTCATTTTGATGCATTCTCTGTTTAGTTCTGCAATTTCTAGATTTATGTGTGGTTGAATCATTTAAACCTGGAGGAACGCTTAATGTTGATTTTGGTAACTAAATCTTATGCCTTAATGTCTATTTGATGCTTGGCCAACATTAAATGTGATTTTGGGTATTGAAATTTTTCCTTCACAGAGAAGAATCTCATATTGACCAATGGATTGAGTAATATAGGATTAGATTTTATCTAATTTGTAATTAGGATAGACATATAACTAATTGCCCCATATAATTATTGTAGAGTGTTCTTAGTTTGAGTTACCTTTTGGATAATTGCATTATAAATAACACAATTAACTTAAAAGAGGGTTCTTAGTGGATTGAAAGACCCTAATAGCTATCAAAACTCTCGATTAATAAAGTTGGCTTTGAAATTAATTACTTAGATTAAAATGGAGTCTAAGAAGTCAATAGGGGATTAGTAACTATAGGTTACTTTTTACTCAAGTAGATGTTGGATTTAAGCATTTTGTTGAATCTTTATTAAATTCAATTTTAATTTTTGTTAATTAATCAATTCCAATTGGTTTTACTTAATGTAAACAAAAGTGAGAACTTTATTGCTTAATTACTATTTAACTTAATTCCTCATGAGATTGACCTTGACGTACTAGTTTATTACTTATCAACCCGTACATTTGCAATTATACATTTTTGTGTGCATCAGAAAGACTAGAGCAAGAAAACCTCTCAGATTTGATTATTTCTATTTTGACAAATGAACCCTCCATTAGAGAATTCAATAAAAAAGACAACAAGGAAACAAAAGAGAAAACTAATGAAAGGCAACCCATGAACAACTCCTATTTGAAGATGATACCAAGTCCTACCACCAGAGGGAGACACTAAAGAGGGAGACACCATGAGCAAATCTATTGCAAAAAATGTTAAATTATCGAGTGAGACAGAATCCTGGTAACCAAAACTGTTAATTTAAAAAGCATATAAGCATGGATCGCAAGACAGTGAAGTGGTTAGTAAACAAATATAATTGATATAAAAAACCATTTACAAAGCATAATCTGAACACAACAATAACATACCCCAAATTATTGAACTTATATCCATCTATGCCTATTGGAAAAACATAATTAATATCCCATTAAATGTCTTATATTAATGACTAAAGAATTCTTCTAGAAGGCATCTTTTATATATATATATATACATACAAGGCCATAGATAGACGGTGCAAAGGGTGGCTTAGGTCAAATCAAGACCCATGAGTCGACGACACCCTGGAGGTGGAACGTCATAAATTAAAGTGTCTGTATTTTTTTTCATAGCTTGTCGAACAAGTCAATCCGCACATTTGTTACATTCTCTAAATACATGGTTGAAAGCATCTAAAAGTAGGCATTGGAGGGAGTTCATTTTTAGACCAGCGAGAGGCAGCGACACTTCACGCTTGTAGAACCCTAAAATGTTGAACAAACCTAACCATCAATTCATATACAAGAATAATGGCCACCTATTGCAAATTCCGATGCATGATGGGGATGAACATGGTTGAATAGAAAGTGAGCTGACATGACGAAGAGAGACGTATGTTTAGAGGAGGAAAATGAGATATCACACACCATACTCTTTCTTCTATATGTCTATATTTTTTTTTTTTAATATTATAGACAATTTTATCATTTGACTTTTTCATTTATTTCTCTCTTTGACCATGATCCCATAAAATGTTTAATTAAAATCTTGGTCCTTTTGTCCAAATGTTTATTTAATTTTATATAAGGTTTTATTTTGATCATTTAATCTTATAAATTATTTTTTTCAATCCTTTAACCCTAACCTTATTAGTTTTAGCCACTAGAAATTCCTACATTGAACTTTTAAATATTAACAAAAATATTTTCAAATATTGACATACTTAGTAATTAATTTTTAAAGGGTTAAAGGGCAAAAATATTCTAAAACTTTTTTTTAGGGGTGCCTGACATCCTATTGGCTTTTTTAGAGTTTTTTCCCCCTGAAATTTGCAAAAGAGAGCATTTTTGCCTTACCATTAAATATTTTAAACATTGATCGTTAAACTAAAGTTTGACTAGGACATTTTACTATTTGTTTTTCTCCTACATTTTTGCATTTTTTAATCTTTATTTTCATTCATTGGAGGAAGAAAATTAAAGAATTGATTGGAAAATGAAATCAAAGATTGAACATAGAAGGAAGAAGGAAAAAATATAAAAAAAAAATCCTTGGTCAAATTTCAATTTAGCAATCAACGTTTTCAATATTTAACAGTAGGAGAAAAATATTCTCTTTTGAGACATTGAGGAAAAAATGTTCAAAAAGAGTTTAGGATATTAGGCATCTTTGGATAAAAAGTTCTAGAGCATTTTTTTCCTTGTAACCCTTTTTTAAAATAACAATGATTTGGCAACCAAAAAAAAATTATCATTTTTGAAACTAACAGTAATAGTTATGGGATTAAAAGGATATTTTATAAAAATAAAGAATTAAATTAAAATTTTATATAAAGTTAGAAGATCAAAGGTATACTTTAGTTCATTTCAATAGATGATTTATATTATGGACTAACCTAACTTTCTTAAATAATTTAATAATTTCATTTAAATAGCTGTCCCAGATTTCATCCTAGAGGGAGTGATTTAATAACCTAATTTGTTAGGCCAAAACAAATTAACGTAACTTCTTTTTGACCAACAAATTAACATAACTCTTCAAAACACTTTTTCTCCTCACTCGTATTATATTCACCCGCAAACACACATCCAATCTTTATAATATCATGCTTCATCACCGCATAATTAATTGTGGTGATGAAATATAATTATCAAAAAAGTTGAAATACGCATGTATATTATTAATGTTTGTATAAGAAACACATTTTATAGAAGCCAGGAAATATAAAATGAAAAGAAAAATAGAACACATAAGTGGGTATAACAGCCCATCTTAATCTAAAATTTTAAAACGATGCATTTTATGGATCGTTTTTAATGATATATCTTTTCTCCAATTCAACGTTATTCGATATCAGTCTTTTCTTATATTAAGCCAAGTCAATTCACACTTGTTATCCTAACAATCTTCTCTTCAAGTGTGAGTCTACTATTGACCATAAACATGCTCTCCCTATTTGTCCACACTTTGAAGACACCAACTTGCTGCAAATATATAGCTCAGCCCAATAATAACACTTGTAGGCTTCCAAAGTTTTTTCTATTGTCTTCACACTAGGTCTAGGTCCCTTTTTAGAACCAAGCACTAATACCAATTATTGGGCTCAGGGAGCATCTGGAAAGGGGGATAATGTACAGTTGGGCCACCCAATGATTTCAAAAAGATAGATATAGATGAGTATGACACTACATTTTAGTTTAAAACATTAAGTTATTTGTATGAGTCTTTCTCTACTTATATATTTCTTTTTCAATCCAATTCCATCTAATTTTAGACTTTTTCTCATACTAAATCAAGTCAACTCACACTTGACATTTCAAGAAATTTCTCATATTTAAAGAGCAAGGACTTATTCAAAATATTATCTAAATTATGGGGATTGATAGCAGAATATCCAAATTTTATAATTATTGATTTTAGACCCGTAATTACCCGTTGAGTTCAACAATATTCAAAAGCACATCATTGAATTTTGAGATCATCCAATATTAAAGAACATTTCAATAAAATTTAAGTGATTTAAATAAAAAGTGTACTAAATGTTTATTTTTAGGGAAAATTACATATAGGTCTCATATAAAAGACTTATTTACAAATAAAATAGTATGAAATTTAAAAATTATAGCTAAGTCTCTAAGACCTAAGTGTAATTTATGATTGAAGTGAAAAAAAAAAACAACTGTTCTTGTTAAAACACATCAAATTATATCCAAAAAAAGATGAATTTGTAGTTATAAACACCAAATATGACTTGTGAAATAAAATTTTTTACTTATAAATTGTGAAATTGTAATTATAAATAATGATAAATATGACTTCAGTCTTTTATTTATAAAACAAAATATGATTTGTGAAATAAGAATTTATAGTTGTAAATTGTGAAGTTGTAGATGCAAGTAAAAGGTAAATATGCCTGTAGCTTTTTTAGTAAGTAGGGGCATAAAAGTCTTTTTACTTAAAATTTCAGTTATACTTAAATCTCAAGAGATTTGGTTATATTTTTTTAAATTTGTGAGACTTACTTTTAAATAAGTCCTTTATACGGGTATAAATGATTCCCCTGGTTATAATTATGGACAAGGAGACTAAATCAAATATACATATTTTCTTATTATGTCCTCCAAATCCAAAAATTTATTCTAAGAAGGCAAGGTGACGTTTCAAAATTTAATTACCCAAGTTCTCGTCTGTAAATGGTTTATGTGTTTGATGAGGGGGAAAAAAAACACTAGATTAATTTCTTTCTTCTTTTCTTTGGACCCCATATTCATTCATTATTCTCTTCTGGAATGTGGAAATTGACATATGGGCCCCTTGTGAGCCCCGCATACAAGGGGATTATGAAATTTGTGCCAACGAAGTTTACAGGAAAAAGTGAAATCAATTACATATTTTTGTGAATTTCTGAAGCTGAAATAAATCTTTTTAAATTTCACTAATATTATAAAAATTCTACTTCTATATTTAAAATTACAGAAGCCTACTTTAAAATAGATCTCTTGCATTACACAAATTTCCCGAGTTTTTTATTTCCAAAATTGTATTAACCTATAATATACTTTTAAAATAATGCCAACCACCCATGAAAATAGAAGGAAGTTTGTATGCTGTCAAAAATATGAAGAATAAGTCTATTTATTTATTTTTATTTCTTATAAATATTTTATATGTTTTAAAAATAAAGAAAAAAGTGTAAGACTCAATAAAATATAAATAAAGTATTTGTATTTATTATTTTTTAAAAAAAACTTTAAGCAGGCATATGGAAATTTTAAAATAATAAATATTTTGATAATCAATATAGGCAATAAAATTTAATAAAAATTCCATTATATATTCTTAATCATGAATAACATGACTCACTTTAAATTTGATGTTTTACCCACAGTCTATAATTTCAAAAAAATTCAGGGGAAATAATATAATTTACACAAATTAAACACCTTTCTGATCACACACACATATTAATGATCGATTTATATAATTATTGTCTCTCTGTTTTTTTTTTTATTTAAACAAGTTGTCACTTTTTATATAGAAAACCCCAAAACCATGTACCAAGCAGGGACCAGACTCCCTCTGAACAAAAGGAAAGAAATCATTATGCTCTAACCCAACAACCGAAGAAAATATATAAATTTTAAAATTTTAAAATCAGCATACCTTTTTTTTTGGTAACAAAAATCAGCATACTTTAATTGACTAACATTCATATGAATTGGTCTAAAGTTTTCGAATCACGATAGTATTCAAAAATATGATTTATTCAAGGGTTGTTGATAATGATTTATTTTTGGTAGCTATGTACAGGTGAAAATTAATTGTGTCAACATTAATAGGAATTAGATTTATACTTCTATATTGAATTAATTAATAATTAATGCTACGATCTGTATGGTTCTGGCATTTGGTCCAATGCCATAAAAGTTTTCTCAAATAGCAACATTTTATTTTCTACAATATTTGATTGGTACGGAATTAAAAATAAAAATTAAAATATATATAGTTCAAATTATAATTAATGCAGAAAGAAAATAGAACTCCGCAAATTTTAAACAAATAAACAAATAGAATTCCTTTAGCATTTCATTTAGTCTTCATTATTGAATTTTTTTTATTTTTTTATAAGCTATTTCACGTCACCCGATTGGAGCATTGTGGGCCCAATAAATTAAGGGTAACTCTCCTGAAGACGTTTTCTGTATTCACACAAGCTTGAACTCAAATATGGTATTTATGCAGTTATAATCTCTTCCATTAGGACCAATGTCTATATGATTTTTATTCTATGTACTGTATTATAAATAGATAATATAATTTAAAAAATATCTTGAATGAAAACATTGAAATATTTGAAGAGAAATTTAATGATATCTTATATCTATATATATATATATATATCAACGTGCAGCGTGAGATATAATAATAGAGAGACTTTTTTGAAGAAAGAATTAATAACAATAAGAGAAAATACAAAGAAATGGCCTTGAACTTTCTAAACTTTTACTTAATAATTGATTTAGGCTTTGAACTTTGATTCAAATAATTTAATTCTCATAATTTATTTGAGTCAAAAGTTTAGAGATTTGATTATTTTAAGACAAAAAATCATAATGACTAATTGTTCATAGTTAAGAAATTGTAAAGATGGTCAATAGTCTGTAACCTAGTAGCACAGAGACTCTCCTATAAGTAAGATGTTATGAGTTTGATCTTGCTTGTATCCCTAGCCGCTGGTAGTTACTCCTCTAATTTGAAAAAGAAAAAAAAATTAGAGAGAGAGAGAGTTTTAAAGTTATGAATTGAATTATTAATTGAAGGTTGATACACCAAAATTGATATTTTTTTTCTAAAAATAATGTATTGAAAATTGGTATTTTAGAGGTTCCTTATGAATGTCAAGCTAAGGCGGAATATTTTTGTCTTTTTTGTTTTAGAAAACAAAATAAATATAATAATAGAAACAATCAAAATAATACTTTTCATTAACAACAACCTATATTAAGCAACTGTTAGAAAACATCAATACTTACACTAATACCAGTTCGAAAAAAAAATATTTGGACATGTTCAT
>NW_026555338.1:18795305-18829624 GCF_029017545.1 Prosopis cineraria
ATTAATTTCTTAGTTTTTGAATGGAGGGAGTAACACACCATTGTTCATCTTAATCATGCGTTTTTGATCAATCAATGGCCACTAGGTTTTCGAGTATTGTTAATGTTGCTTAAATGCAAAAAAAATTTCAAGCTTGAGTGATACATGGAAATGAATGAGTTTGAATTTGACTTGATAATCAGGCTTCCTCTTGTGATGTTAAATTCAAATAATTCTTGTGGTGTTGGGAGCCTGTACAGTTGTAGCTATCATTGATATATTGATATGCATTCGGTTATTTCTACTAAAGTTTTAAGAATATTCTTGCACCTCTTTTGATATGCATCTGACTTTATGGGTTCTTAGGCATGTTAAACTTCAAAATCACGTTGATAATTGTTACATATGGGCTCAATACTATCTGCCAACCTTGATGACTTTTTTTCACTATAAATGGAATGTGTAGTAGTAAACTGCCATGGTTTCTACCTAAGAGCTCTTGGGTATGAATGATAAATCATGGTTTTTCTTGTCAAGATGTTGGTGCATTGATGACACAATTCTTAATTCTACTTAAAAAATATGTAATTTAAATCTCTATGAATTTCTCCATTGACGACAACTGTTTACTCTATTGACAACAACCATACACTCTATTGAAAAAAACCATTTACTCTATTAATGTCAACTAATTACTCCAATGACTACAATTATAAACTCCATTAAACAACAACAGTATGCTCTATTGACTAATGAATCACCATAACTAGTGAATCATTTTCCTTTGTGACTGTGGCTGCTTCTTCCTTTTGGATATTAACAAACAATGCTAGTGCTACTTGTAAAAATACCATCCACAGATCATGAATGTAAAAAACTGAAATTACCAACTCTTTTAGCATCAAGCGTCACAAATTGATCATTTCTCCGATAGAGTGGATTTGCTTAGCTTTGATAGGAGAGTGTCAAACTTTTACAAATAAATCATTGTCACAAGTTGTGCTTGGATCCTAATGCCAATTTGCTACAATCTAAAGAGCATATGCCTCTAGGAAAGGCATTCTATAATCTTCGCAACAAAAAATGTAGCCACCAGAACATATCTATCATTCTTAAATGTTTCTTTGCCATTGAGGTATTGAACAAAAGTGTTAATGAGATATGGGACTAACGTAGAGGCTAACGGTATTTCCAAGTGCAAGAATGGCTATGCAAAAAATCTCTTTCTAAGCAAATAGTATTAATGATTTTACCAGCTTAAGTGTGGTCACTCTATTTATTGTACCACAATCAGCCTCAAGTTTATTTCTAAAGGTGGAAAAATTCTAGTAATACTATCAAAACTAGCTAGTTGTGGGACATCCTTAAGGTTTAGAGTCTTCTGCTTTCCTATAACAATTAGAGGACCCACCTAACTTTAATAATAGTTATTATTGTAATTTTAAAAGTAATCAATGAGGCAAATAACTCATGCTCATCAATCTCATTGCTCTTGGTCTTACATTGCTGGATTAGCATACTTCAACCTACATGGAAGAAAAAAGATTTGACTGTTTTCAACGAATCTAATTGAACTTTTCTATTTTTTCAGATAAAAGGAAGATGAAAGAGAAAGCAAAAGACAACAATAAAGAAATATACTATTCCATTCATACACGCTGCTCTCCTAGTTAATTTAGTAAAGTAGTAAAGTATGTGAAGGGAAATGAGAAAATTATGGAAAAGAGTAGAGAAGTTAGGATTCGATAGACTACTTAATGTCTCTTGTAAAAAAAATTTAGAAAGACATTTGTAGAGAGTTAATGCGTGCCTTTGACCCCCTAACTCATGAAATATGAATAAGGGGGAAAATCAAGCAAATGAAGGCTAAGGATGATAATGACTTGAGGACTTATACAGTGAGGGTAAGTAGATTAGCGAAGATGTTAATGTTGATGACAAGGTTTTCAAGAATTTGAGAAATATTTACTAAAATGATTACATCTGGAAAGGAGCTAGCTAAGTTTGAATTACTTTTTCTAATTTATATTTAGGAACCTTGTTATTGCCAACCACAAGTCTTAAGGTGAGTGACCATATATTGAAGTTCATTTATGAGACATAGAAGAAACCGGGTGCATATGATTGGACTACATTCATTTTCAATGAACTTTGTAAGGAAATAAAAGAGTACAAGAAATGGTTCAGCAAAAGGAAGGGAAGGGCAAGGAAGAATGTTGGAGGATGTATCTATTTCCTAATGGAAGTGTGTGTTTAATTTACATCATGAAAGAATGATAGCCTTTCAAAATTTTCTAAATTTAATTTCTATGTTTATATTGATATGTCAAAGATGTAAGTTTAGGGCTTTCAAAATTTTCCAATTGGCCAAAGTTGCCTGTAACACTTGCCTGAGTGTTATCCAAAAATTACACAATTCAAATAAATTAAGTGTGGTTAAGGAGTTAATCCTAAAACCAACTTAGGAAATAAATATTTAAATCAATAACAATTTACATAATAGCAAAACACACGTATAAAACCTCTTAGAAAAGTATAAAGGATTAATATGTAGCGCATGGAAGCAAATGCAAACAGGGGCAATTAATTGATGTCATGACAGCATTAATTTTGCTGTCATGACTGCCCTCCCGAGCAAACTTTCGGGAGGTGCCGATTTACCGTTTGGCCTCCAATTGAAGTAATTTTAAAGCTCACACGTCACATTCAAAGGGTACTATAAGTGTATCAAATTTTAAAAAGATCCAATGGTCGGATTAAAAATTAGACATGTTAAAAGTTTGGTTATTTTTGCTGTCATAATAGCACCTCTGAACTAACTTCCGGGGTGCACTATTTCATCATCCGACCTCCGATCAGAGTGATTCCAAAGCTCATATGTCACTTTTAAATAGTACTATTAGCATACCAAATTTTGGAAAGATCCAACAGATGGATTAAATTTCATGCATGTTGCAACAATCACAACTAATTGCTGTCATAGCAGCACTTTCGCTGTCATGACAGCTCCTCCGAACTAAATTTAGAGTGTGTCATTTTTTTATCTGATATTCGATCAACATGATTTCAAAGCCTACACAAAGCTTATAAAGTTTTTCCTTGTGACCCAAATTTTAGAGAAATCCAACGGTCGGATTAAGATTTGGACACCCGGATGCAAAAGTACAGTTTTTTAATAAAAATCATTTTCAAAATTGTCCAAATCTCATCCTAATGGTCACAAACTTGTGAAAACACTTTGGACATGTCAAATAGGACTAAAAACACCTGATAGAATATTTAAATGATAGAAAAACCCTTTATACTAAAATTTGACCACCGGGTGCCATTTCCCAAAATGAACCCTAAACTCTCAAAATGCACAAATCACACAAGAGTGGCCAAAAGCTATTCCAAATATCATATACACATTTGAATACACACGCTAAACATTTTCACTTAGCTCAGAGATCTCTATGGGGCCCACGTACCACTCTCTCTATCCAAGGTATATGTTTGCCCATAGCATACCATTTGCAATGCAACCACTTTGCATTTGCTTGTAGAATCACATATGTACCAAATAAATATTTTCTTATAGTGAAAACTTGGTCTACTAAAAAAATCCATCAAAACCACACACCATAGCCAAGTTTCCTAGCTACAGTCTACAAGCAAACAATAATTCATACACAGCCATACAATCTACACATACTCATGCATAAATACATAATCATATCCTATTGGCACCCTAATCTTAAATATATTACAATAGATTTGCTCAAAAGAAAGGGGTTGCAGTTCTTTACAATTCACAACAACCCATAGCTCTGCTCCTTTCCCGTCCTCCATTGGTTCCTTCACCTAGACCTGAAAATATTGAAAAAAAAGGGGTGAGACAACCATAGTCTCAATAACAGAAAAATTTACATTAATTATTATAAAGTAAGTCATAATCAAAAAACAAATAATAAATTCAACATAATATATAATTTAGCCATTTAAAATGCATGAATGCATGACATAGGCCGGTATGGCCTTTCATGACCAACAAAATGCCTCTTGGCACTCTTTAACTCGCAAGTAAACCTTATACCTACTTATACCTCCACAGGTACAAAACATAATTTAAGGCATGATCTAATCCACCAAACTGTCTATTCCCCTTCGACGTGAATCCTAAGTAGTCAGAGCTAACTCCCTCCTAGAGCCAGCTCGACTTACTCTCCATGTGAGGGCTACCTTGACCTAGGCACTCAACCTCACACTTCATATGTCAGATTCCCTCCCCCACTGAGAGGTGTCGAACACTCAATATACTAACCACTTTAGTACACTGAGCCCACAATACGTAAGGTAACAATAAGTATTGGCAGTGTGCCATAGAATATCAAAAGTTCACACCTTCTCATTGGTGAACTCCTACCGAGATCATGCCTTTTATTCGTGTCTACCTTTCCTGAGTATTGACCACTTCAAACACTATAAGGTAGTATAACATTATAAATCTCCCTTAAATGGTTCCTTAGCCTATCTAAGGTACCTTACTTAGTTACACTACCTTAAGTGCAGCTTCTATTCGTTATGATTACAATACATGCAAACAAATTTCGTTTCCATAAAAACATTGTTGTTAAACAATTAGAAAACATATTTGCACTATGATCAAAGTAGTACCCCATAACCCCTTATAAAGCACATTTAATCTTTTAAAACATGTAATGCATGATAGCTAGTAATATTTATTCCAAAATAGCTAAAACAAAGTAATAAAAAATATAAATTCCTCTGTTACCTCAACCATTTGATACCAAAAGGGTTTCTCTTGTACAAAATAGACTCGACTTGTTCCTTAACTTCTGAACAAATTCCATCAACAATCCCTACAATATATAAGTGACAAATAGCTACATCACTTATCATGACAAATAGCATTAATGAAGACTATAACTCATATCACACAACTTGAGTCAATGAGTCATAATCCATTCTAATGGTCCATATATTAAACCAACCATTCACATAGTATCACTTAACTACCAAAACCATTTATTAGCCATCACTAGGCTAATTTTCAATTTATATAATTTTTAATCAATTAAAAACCTTCACTTAGTATCACAACTTTCACAATTAGCCCTTATAATGAAAACCAAACTTTAATTTAAATCTTATTAGGCTCAAATGGCAAAATTATAACTAAATCAATAGACTTAAATCATTAAAGAGCAAAACCCAACCTCTTGGGGTTTGATTTGTGCCCAAAACATCTCTTTTCATCCAATTATCCACTTAAAACATTAGAACACTATATAGAAACTCAAAACATCCTCCCTAGGATCCAAAGAAATAAAAGCTTATAAGAATAAAGCCTTTGGGATCAAAATTCAAAAATTTTATCTTCCAAAATTGAAGAAAATTAAGAGAAAGGGAAGAGGATTGAAGTAAGGAGTTTACCTATCGTGTAGCCGAGTTCGGAACGGTCATAAAGCCTCTAGATCTAAGCCTAACTCCCTCTCTTTCTCCTCTCTTCTTCCTCTCACTCTGTCATGCTCTTTGTTCTTTTTTTTTGTGTGTTTCCTACGTTCAGTTTCCCTTAAAAAAGCTGATATAAGACTTTAGGGAAAATTACAAGAAAGAGCCCAACATTTTTTAATTATAGCACAAAGCCTGAGTTAACTTTGATAATTTTGCCATAGTTAAAAATAAAATAAAACCCAACTTTTGCTTAGTAAAATTCAAACTCTGGACCTCTATCAAATTATTCTAAATTTTAATTTAATTATAGATATTTATTTTATTTTTTAAAATAAATTTGAGTCTTAATTTTTTTTGAGATGTTACATTGCCCAAGGGCCGTAGATGCTTTGAAATATTAGGATGATGATAAAGTCAGTGTAAGAGTAAAGTTGGAGAAAAAGAGTAACCGAGGCATCTTGCATGAATCATCTACTGTAGATGGTAGTTCATCTACCAAGGTGTATCAAGAATCAACATTTGCTTACCTAGTATATAAAATGTAGTATAATGGACAGATCTATATGGTCTTATTTATGTACTGAGTCAAAAATTGTTTTGCAGGAAGTAAGGAGGCTGTATAGAAAAGTATTGTCTTTTGTGTCTGATATTGGAAAGGAGCTAATCAATTGGCAATCAATGTTGCTCGAATAAGGGTTAAAAGAGGAAGAAGATGAAAAATCAAGAGATGAAGATGATGATGATGAAGGGACAGATTATGAGGAAAAAATAAAGATGAAAATTAAAAGAGGAGAAAATAAAAAAGATGATGATGAGGTGAGAGGTTTTAAGGAAAAAAAAATAAAGATGAAAAATTAGAAGAGGAAGAAGATAAAGAAGATGATGAGGGTAAAGGTTATGAGGAAAAAAATGAAGTTGAAAAATCAAAAGAGGAAGACAACTAAGAAGAAGCTGCTGTAGGGAAAGGTTCAACAAGATCATTGTAGATTTTTATAGCTACTACTTGACTCGTGTAGAGCTATAATATTTTCATGGAATGAGATGGATTAGTGACAGGGTCACATCAATGGTTGTCCAAACTTTGGTTGGTGACCAAAAGGAGAATGAAGGGAAAGTCTGGAGACACATTTGTGGTTTTAAGTTCATGCTAAAAATGATCAACAACCCTTCGAAAAGGACGGTGGATGACAACAAGGAGAAATATTTCCTGAGTTTGTTAGATATAACATTGTTGATTGTGATTTCATTTTTGGCCTAACTCTTGTCCTTAGTCATTAGTTTTTCTATGTCTTTAAGACTAAGACCAAGAACTTTTATATCTTAAATTCATTGGTCTATAATAGGGAGTATTTGCAAAGACAGCAAGAAGAGGAAGAAGAAGAGAAGGCTGAGAAGAAGGGCAAGGGGAAGGAGGAGGAGGAGGGAGAGGAGGAGAAATGATAATTAGATCCCAAAGAAATGATGCCAAGAGGATCTGTATGTCTATACTTGTCAATCGACATTGCTGACATTTATATTTGTGATTGTCCTATTACTTAGTTGTAAATCAACATTGCTAATATTTATGTAGAGGAATTGCTTTCACTCTCTACTTCATGTAGTAAAGGTACAATTATCTGAGAATGATGTTAACATGAATATTATATAGGCTAAAGTTTATGTGCAAACTAATACTCAATTTGTTTTCTATTTATATATCATTAAGCTTATATTTACGTGTGGAAATTGAATTTTACATTATGTTTTTAATTTTGTTTATAGCTATACTTGTGGGGTGCATGTTATGACATGGTTACAATCATAGGACAACACTGCGAACAAGAATGGGTATACAATGCCAAAATACTCCTAAGTATGCATTCTTCATTTTACCTTTTCACTCTTCCATATACTCCATATTGTTGTTGTACCTTATAAGATTGATTTATGGTGTAGAATGACCTTTATAGGAAGAAGGTAGAATACTTGTGGTGGCTATCGAGCCATCATAACAACGTGAAGGAATGTAAATCCATGTCCTTGTTAGAAGGATCCTAAGAAAGGAAGGAGAGGAAATATAAGTTTATTGATAGAACTTTAGGTATAACTTTATTAATAATTATGTTCTTTTATATAGTTAGCTTATTTCGTGTAGTTAACTTAGACAATTCTATTATGGATGTTGATTACAAGTTTGTAAATGTGGAAAAAATTTTGTTTTATTAATTAAATGTTGATAAATGGCCAGTTGTGATTGACAAGTTACATGTATCAATTTACTAGGTTACAGAATGTTATGGGTTACAACAATCTATTGACTAACACATTAGGTGCAATAATTACTTTTAAAAATGAATGAGTTACAATGATTTATCAACAACTTATCGTTGGGCATTGACTACAAGTTATCAATTATTAACTAGCCATGCATCCTCCATTGGCAAGTGCTAATGCATTAGGTACAATAATTTCTTGAGTTACAAGAACCTGTTGACAACTTGCCATTGGCCATTGACTACAAGTTATCAATTTATTGACAAGCTATGCATTGGCCATTGATAAGTGCTAATACATTAGGTATAATAATCCCCTTTAAAAATGGACGTTTACAAACTAAGTTGTAGATGCATCTAAAAATAAATTTCATATACATAAGCAAAAAAATGCAGTTATCTCTAATATTTTCTAGCATGGATTAGAATTCTTACGAGTCTTGAAGGTATGACCAGCCTCATGGCATCTTTCACAATGATAAACCCTTTTGTTTTGGAATTGACATTCTTTTTTTTTTACTCTTTAGCCTACCCAAAGGCCTTCTAATCATTGGTGGCTCTAAGAAGGTTTGGGTTAATAAATTTGTCACAATCAATGCTTTTGGATGTGGATAGTCATGGGTGGCTACCAACCTCATGTTACTGGCATATATTTTCTATTGAGAGGTAAACTTGTAACATTCGTCCACAAAATTCTAGACATTATCATGAACTAGCTTGATTGTTGTACATGCATGTGTGCAAGGTATTCCACTCATTTGGCATGTTAAACAAGAGCATGTATGTGCTGCAAGATCTACATTCAAATTTATTATTCCATTCAGTGATATAGTTTGCACATAGATCAAATTTTCTCCATAAAATTGTATATATAAATTTTTTCTCTCACTACTTGCTCCATAACTTTTACCTCAACATTAGGCCTAATGTCATGTTTCTAATTTGCTATTGCTGCTTTGCTAGCAACCATCTTCTTTACCAATTCCTCTCTAAGATCATGTATCAAGACATCAATATTATGTTCTCTCTCTTTCATAATCCAAATATTAAAAGATTCTGCAAGATTAGTTGTGATGTTATCCCATCTTTTATACCCAAACTTGCATTAAGCCCATCAATCTACATCCCCTTGAGTTTCAACCCATTGTGCCAATTATGGATAAAACATTCTTAGATTCTCCATTGCAATATTAAATTCAGCCTTATGCTTTGTATAGGAAATTGCATTAAGTAATTTCAATGTATTATCTTTCATGTTGCCTGAGGTATGCCTTTGTCCTATATTGATTTTCATAAATCCTGTGCTAAAATTTTCCTTCACATAATACTGACAAAATGCATGTCTCTCACCATCACCAAATATAGCTTGCACATCATCAATAATCGCATTATTTCTATCAGAAACAATTGTTAACTCCACTAATCTTGTTATCACTTTGACATTTTGCCAAAATCAAGACCAATATTCTAATGTTTTCCCACTAACAATGGCATATGCTAGCAAAAACAAGTCAGTGTCTGTGTCATATGTACATGTTGATAACATTGTTCCCTTATATAGACCACTTAGATGACATCTATCTATATAAAGTATGACTCAACAACCTCCTAGAAAACTAAATATAGAGCATCTACAGGCAATGAATAACCTCTCAAATATGTTATTTAAGGCATCCCATTTTGCAACTATCATCGAATTAGTTTCCATTAATCGATCACAAATCTAAGGGATTATGCTATTAGAATCTTGTGCACGACCGTACATTTCTTGCAATGCTTTTTCACTTTCCTTATAAGCTTGACTGTAGCTCAATTATACACTATACTCTCTATATAAGTCTCTTGCAAGTTCATTAGCACTTTTTTCTACATTAGACTTTAGAGCATCAATCATGATTGATGATGTTAATTTTGACCTTAACGAATGTGACACAATTAGGTCGTCTTGCACGTTGTGGATGTGATCATTGTTGAATTCTATAACCTTTAAAATCTTAGTAGTTTTCCTTATTGAATATGTTGCAATTTTTCATTAACAGCCCTCAACCTTGAAATATGTAATGATCTTGTCTGTATTATTCTTCTTAAACTTATATGAAAACCTATAGTAGAAGCTATACTTGTATAATGTTTGCCTAGAGGCGTCAGCATTGGGAAAAATTTTCCTTTACCTACTAACAAATCCTTCCATTTCATAGAATTTATTTTAGGTATTAGTGTAGGCACCATTTATATTACACATGCTAATTATGAGTCTTCAATCTTAATAAAGTGTAGTCACTTTACCCTTAAAATTAACTAAAACTAACCTAAATGTAGTACTTAGGCCAACCCTAGGTCTTCTCACAAGGAGAAGGTTCTAACTCTTAATCAAGAAAACTTAGTGAATAGATTAACCATGTGAATGAAGTTGTTACCTAATTAACTACAAAATTAAAGTGCAAATTAAACCTAAAAGTGTTTGGTTGACTTCCTTTATCAAGTAGGAACCTTAGGAAATTAATAATGAAAGAATCCTAGCATTTAATTAATTATGGCATCTCACTCAAACTTCTTCCCCTTGGCTAAAAAAAGTTGATTACTCAAGACAACTATCCCAAGCAATCTAGCTTTACTAATTCAATTCTCTAAGACCTAATTACAAGCCCTTAGATTTTCATATTAGCTTAGCTTAGAAATTAACCAAATGTTCAATTGAATTTCATCCCCTAAACAACCACGGTTTAAAGGTAACTCAAGCACAAAACTATGTAACTCAAGTATTTAAACAAACATTTACTAAACATAACTAAATACAAGGTTAATGCAAGACTAACATCACTTGAAAATCACTTTCACATGTTAAATTTAGCAAGTGGCCGAAATTCCAATTACTAAAAGGAGAAGAAATCAAGTCAACAATCATGTTCCAATACAACCATGCAAACCAACTATGAACTAGAGTCAAGATGAACTATAAATTAACTATAGTCATAGTTTGTAAATTAAAATGAAACAAGATAAAGATTATATTGAGCTTAGCCAATGATAATCTTCAATGCTCCTCTTTCATTAACTCCTTCCTAGGATTCCATTGAGAAATTAGCTAGAAGACACCATCACCATCTTACTCTCCAAGAAGCTTGACCTAACCAGTTGAACTCCATGGAAATGGTGGAAGCCAAGCTTCAATCTCCTCACAAGTGCATAGGGTTTGGTCAGCCAAGAGAAGGGAAGAGAATGGTGGAGGAATTTGGTGGATTTGATGGTTGAAAGTGGAAGAAATGGTAATAGACATGTGGTTTTGTGTAGAGAGAAGGAGGAGAAAATAAAGAACAAGATGAAATAGAGAGAGAATGGAAGAGATAATGAAATGTGTGCGTTGAATATGAAAATATGGCTGAATGGGGCTTGACTCATTTTTGCTCAGCTAATCCTCAAATTAAAAATAAAGAAAAATAAAATTAAAAGGAAATTTAGGACGATTCCAATATGTGTTAAGTTAATCTCATGCATCATCCACATTTTAAGCTTATCTATTCCACCCAATTAAGAGTAAAGCATGCCCAAATGCATGAGCTTTTGATCCCATGAAGCTTTGACTTCATTTGCCCAATTGATGCACAAATCCATGTCACCTATGCCATAAAATACATATAATTCAATTAAATAACATATAACATTATAAAATCTAATTAAGGTGCAGAATTAAATTGATATTTAGAGAGGAGATTTATTAAAATAGCCAAGTTCTAAGATGCACAAAATCATATAAATTTTTTTACATAAATGCAAACTCAAAATTAGATCAAACTAACACACTTGAGAAAGTGTTGACTTTTTATTTAATTACTCCCAAACTAAAATCAATTAGTAAAATCTAATTTGACCACTCTTCTTCTGCACTAAAAATACATTTTGTCAAATTTTTTTATACATTTTCTCTAAAGTTCATTTTTAGACCAAAATACCTCTAGTAAATAAAACCTAAACACTTAGGCAAATTTTCAATTCCAATGCAATGTATGTGTACTTTGAGATAGTAAAACTTTAATAATAGTTCTAATTGACATAGAAAAGTGTATAATAAATGTATTCTATCAAATCTCAGGATAGATAATTGGTGAAGACAAAGAACATCCATCTAAATCTCCTATCAAATTATCAATCCTGCATTCAATAATAGCATTAGAATTGTACTTTTCAATGTTATTTACATTAAAAAAAATTTAGATAACTTACACATATTAGTTCTCTATTTGGCAATCTATTAATGCTTCTATGGTGTCATTCCCATTTGTAACTATATACACATGTCCATTTGTTCGTTATATTTGATCAGATGTTGTACTCCATCATTATCAACTAGATCTACAAGTGTGCTTGCATCAATGTTGACTGTGAATTTTAATTAGATTATAATGCTTTCATTCCCTATAATTGATGATATCATTCTTATCAATTCTTCATACCTTGTCCTTTCCTTTATTGTTCTTATTCTAATACTCCCTCCAACATATTGCATACTTTCTTAGTCATCATTTTAAAAATGTCCCCTTATATGGAAAAAATATAATATATGTTCTCCAAAAGAACTTACCATCTTACAAGTTAACCTCCACCACACATAATGTATTGGCAACTACACGCAACATAATGACAACACATTCATCCACTACTGACAATGCTCAATATTGTTTCATAATAGAGAATTTTCAACATAACAAGCTTGCACCAGATGATTGGGAATAACATATAAAATGTCCCCTTATATGAAAAAAACATAACATAGTACGTGTTTTTTAGTAGTACTTACATTCTTACAAGACAATGTATTGACAATTATTCACAGCATAATGACAATACAAGAATACACTATTGACAACATATAGTGTTATTTATATCAAAGATTTTTCAACATATCAATGTTGTGCATATTATTTCATACCTATTAGCTATGCAAACTGAGTGATCGTAAGTATAACCAATAAGCATTATCTATTCCTACCCTTAAATAATAATGAAATCATTAATACATGAGAAATCATTTACCCATTTAACAATCATTGTATTGTTTCTTGTCAATGAAATCCAGCAGTCACGGATGAAACATACTCAACTTGCTTAGATGAAGACAAGGGCGGTAATCATGGATGTGAGAAAGTAAAAATTACCTTACAATGATCAACAATCATGGATATGTAGCAATCTTTAATATCGCTGATTATGGATTATGTGACATGTGTGCGTGCAAAATTTTCTTTTTAATTCTAGAGGGCAAATTGATAATTTCATTTTCACATTTATTCACCCTTAAGTCTCTGGTATTTGGCGGCTATTTGACAATTTTATGGGACTTTAGTGTATTTTAAATGGTTCCATATGACCTTAGAGTGATTTTCCCTTTTATTTTTTTCAAAATAAAAATATACACTTTTAAAAAATGCCACTCATTTAATATTCCATTGATGAAAAAAGTACTAAAAAGATAGAGAATATGATGAGAAAAGTAATACTAGAAAAAAACTCATCAATGAAATTTTATTTTTATTAAAGTATCTTATATTTTATGATATCAAATCCTCCTCAAAAATATTTTATAAATTATTCCTTGAGAAGATTTTTCTTGTCCTTGCTTGATATATAGGGGTCACAATCAAATTTTGGATTATTTAAAAATATCTTGTTTGATATATATATATATATACATGAAGTTTAGGAATGAATTATTTAAATAGTAATAAATGAAAATGAAAGGCATCCAATAATTTGAAAATGGATAGAGAAATTCAAAAATAATATGATAAAGATGAAGGAAAAATACATAGCAAAAATAAGAAAAAAGAAAATTAATTTTAAAAGATGAAATTGTTATGACTATCCTTATGCTTTCTTGAGATTTCATGAACCATTTATGATCTTTTGATAATAAAATAGCTCATCTAAGGGCTCCAATTTCTTGCCAGGGGCTTCCATTATCATCCAAGAGCTTCCCATGGCCTAAAACACATAACTCATTAAATAATAAGTTGTGCACAAATAATTTTATGTGCCTTGTGAATTTATCCAACTTAGGTGTAAATTATGAAAATATAGTAAAGTGAATTAGATTGATTAAAGGAAAGATTAGGAGATTAATTTAGTTATGAGAAGTTTTCTAGGAATTCTTGATTACAAAAACTAGAATCTAACGTGCATAGTTGTGAGTTGTTTACTGATTGGATTTAGAATTGTAGACTTTTAGATTTGGGTATTAAGGGTTTTTTTTCACTTGGAAGGGACTAAATGGAATGGAAGATAGGGGGTTGTGCAATTCCATATGGCAACATTTATTTCTTGATGTTGTTGTAAAGGTGTTGGCGAGAATGGAATATGATCACTATCTTTTAATGTTTGATATTTGTTCGAGAAGTTAAGGGAATGTGGTAAGAGCTTTTAAATTTGAAGCCATGTGGTTGTTGCATGATAATTTTGAATTTTTTTTTTTTGCAAAAAAGAATGGAATGATGAAATGGAAGCACATAAAGCTTTGGGTGATTTGGTAGGTTCTTTAAAGAAGTAGAATTGTGAAGTTTTTAGAAGTATAGAAAGGAGGAAGAGAAGATTTCTTGTAAGATTGAAAGGGATTCAAAAATCAATGGCAAGGGTAAAGAATTATTTTCTTGATGATTTGGAGAGGGAGCTTAGGAGTGAGTTGATGAAGGTATTGCAAGAAGAGAAAATTCTATGATTTCAAAAGTCTAAAGGAGGTTAAGGAGTAGGGATAGGAATTCTAAATTCCATTATCTTATAAATGTAAAAAAAAGAGGACGAACATAATTCATATGTTAAAGAATGATGGGGTGAATAGGTGGAAGATGAAGAGATACCACATGTTGCAGTATGTGGGCAATCTGCTACGGTGTATAGAGGTAGTTTTGCATGCATTGGCCCTTTTTATGCCATGCGCTGCAGCGGAGGGAAACGTGCGTCATGACGCATGGTTAAAAATTATACTTTATCAATTTGTGTCTGTTCAAAAATTCAGAAGAGAAAAGAGGAAGGAAATGTGAGACATGTTTAAGGCTTTGCTAGGCCATAACACTGGATCCTATTAGTGATATCTTGAGGTTTTCAAACACCTAATGTAAATAATTTATACTTCTCTCTTCCCTTCTCTCCTACATTTGTAAAGATTTGAGTTAGAGTTTGAGTTGGGAGATTGATTTACAGTCCATAAGAGTTATGAGTCCAAAACCATTAGTTAAAATGGATATAATGAGAGTGATTTAGAATATTTAAACCCTACATTAATAATTTTGTGTATGGTTAGTTGGGTAGAGCCATTAATATGTGAAAATTGTAATAAATGAGGTTATTGGAGGTGTTTATAGCTCATTAATGATGGTTTATTGATTCTTTGAAGTCAATGTGGGTCAATGGAACCTAATGAACCCATTGGGTGTAAATGGGTAGTGAATTATGAGATTGATAGAATAGAGAAGTGGAAATTAATGTTGGTAAACTCACAAAAATGGGATAATGATGATATCCTCATATTATGATTGTAGTATGGTTTAAATTGGCACTATTCAAGCTTGTGAGAAGCTTTAGAAGTGGTTTTTGTGAGAGGTAAACCTTTGACCTCTCAAAGGTTTGAAATAATTGAGAAAAACTTAATTTATATAGCTGAATATTAATTATTTATTTAGAAATGGTTGAATTGAGATATGATTTATATTTTAAACCGTTGATACAATTTGGCAATGTGATAAATTTGTGATAAAATGGTTTTGAAAAATGTAAAACTTATTGTATATTGCACATTAGTGACTTTTGTCTATGATTGATAGCATGACATAGTGAACTTGAATGAGAATATGAGTATGAATAAGTGAATTCATATGGCATGAATTGTGGATTAGACTGCATAATATGTGATATACATGCATAGCATGATCATTGGCAAGAGTTCGCCTAGGAAGAAAAGTAGCTAGTAAATCCACGTGGTATTAGTAGTGACCATTGGAATCAAAAACTCACCTTGGCACCGATCATTGGAATTGTGAGGTAGCTCTTGTCTTATGATTGAAACATGACTATCCCACTTATTCTACAAAGAACTCGAACCTAACTAGTCTCTATCAACTCATGAGGAGGTTAGATCAGGGATACGACACCCCATGGTTGTTAGTAGTGAGGAAAACTAGATTACACAAGTGAGTAAGTTATCCTTAGCCTGGTTGCTCCTTACAAGTGAAAGGTTGGGTTATCATGAAGAATGTAGTCATATGATAGCCACTGGTTTTATGTTGGAGGTAACATGAAGGTATAAGGTTAGCATTCGATCATGCATTTAAAATCTAGTCACATGGTTGTTATTATTATGGCTTGCTATGTGTTGGGGGTACATGGTTGGTATTATTGCAACCCCATGATATGCATTGTTATCTTATATGATATAGGCACCTTTTGGCCCAATCACATAGTTGTTAGTATTGTAAACTGTGGCCAAATTCATCATATGTATTGTGTTTATGTGCTTTTGCCTAGTTGCATCTGTTTTCAATTGATATGCAACTGTATAGATTAGGTGAAACTTAGTTACTAAGTGGTTGTACTCATCCCTCAATTCTTAATATTTTCAAGGCCTAGCTCATTGGATTCGGACAGGGAAAAATGTGCTGAGGCATAGGATTATAGAGTAATCCTTTTTGTATGCTGCAATTTATTGTTTATGTGTACGAATGTTGATTTGATTGCCAACTAGAAATCACATGATATTTTTGTACCACTTGCATTATTATAGTGTACAACTTGTGTATTTTATGCCCTAGGTTAGTGAGTTTTCGTTGTAAACCCTTAGATATGGCCAAAATACTTATGCAAGTAGGAACATATGTATTTTGAATGAATTGGTATGAAAATGGTTGTTTTTGTATAAAGCTTTCCTCCCCTTGTGTTTTATGAAATTTAAGGTTGAGTAGTGATTTTGATATTTATGTGTTTTTTGCAACCTCCTCCCATATCTGCTCGACACAGAAGAAAGTTAACCTAATAATCACAACAATCTATAATAAACTTTGTTTGAAAAACTTAGGCTCAAGATTCATCTGTAAAATCATCAAAACCATAATACATTTGTATAATGCACAGTGGACACATCCCATAAGCATTCATGACACAACTTGCGTGCATTTAAATAAAGAAAATAAGGTTAAAATTTAGGCCATGTGCCACGGCATGTAGTACATGTGCCATAACACGTGGCATAAATCCACACACCTAACTTTGTATGACATGCGTCACAGCGTGAGACGCCATGTGTCATGGCACACCAGTCTGAATTTTTTGCTATCATTTAATAGCAAAACTAACTAACTTCTGAAATGCGCTGTTTTTACAATTTGGACACTCGAGTGTAAAAAGTCACTTTTTCTAAATGTTTCGCGCACCCAAGCACTCAAATTGATCTATTTGTCTTATTAGACCATGCAGGGCCTTGAACCAAGTCTAAAAGGACCCAACATACCTAATTAATCACATTTTATCACACACACACACACACACATGTATATCAAAATCCCATTGTTCAATAGCCCATTTTCTTTAAATCATAATTTCTCACCGCTTAACACATCTTGGCACATTTGGCCTTTTCTCATCACATATTTACATATATCCACATCCATAACATAATTACTAGAGCTAGTAATTGGGGCCAAGCTCGATGGACCAACTCGAACCTGCCCGAAAATTTTAGGCCCAAGCCTGAATAAAAAAATATTTTTTTAATGTCTAGGCTTATTCGGGCAGCCTGAATAAGCCTGAAAAAATTTAGGGCCCGAATACTCGTATCACTTTTTTAAAAATTCTAACCCTCAGTCAGACAGAACTTAGAACTCAAAACTGAGAAAGTGCGTGAACGTCAGAGTCAGACACACACCGCACAGAACAATGTTCTTAATTAATTTTTGCTTTCGATGAGAACATATAGCTCACTGTACACTGCTTAAGAATCAAGAGTCAAGACTTAATGCTTAGAGCAACAGATCACAGAACCTCACGAGTCACGCCCTCAGCTTACCTCAGTCACACACTCACACTCATTCAAGCAAGAGAAATCAGAAAGCACTGAAGGCAAAAGGTAAAACCATAAAAGCTGAAGAGAAAAAAAAGAGAGAACTTCAGATTCGGACATGCGGTCACCCACGACTAGCCAGACCAGAAGGTAGAAACACTGAAGCAGAGCAAGCATTAGACAAACAGGACGGTAGACGATAGCATGACACAGAACCTCAGTGGCTTAGATAGTTAGATTGAGCAACTCAGACGAAGGAGAGACATAGACGACCGAGCTCAAACACTCAAAAATGACATAGACGAGAGACGACACAAATCCGTCAATTGTGACTCTGACTCTCCTCCTTTCATCTCATAAGACTCGTCTCAGCCTCTCCAGTACTCTCTTCTTCTCTCGACTTGTCCAGATCCCAGTTCTCCTTGTATCATACTGTTACAGATCTCAGATCTCCTTGCCTCGCCATTGCCCTCTTTTCCTTCTAGTTCTAGCTCTGTACTCTTTCAGGTATATCTCCCTCGTGTCACTGCCAGCTATCCTTGGGAGCACAATGAGCTTTCATCGTCTGATTTTTTAGGTTCTTTTTTTGTTTTCATCTCATAGATTGATCAGTCTGTGATTCTCGATAGGATTTAAATAACATAAAATCTTTTAGTTGATTGATCTGTGATTCATTGATTGTTGTTGCATTTATGTGGAATAGAAATTTTAGTCCTTATTTATGCTTTAACTTAAGTTGCCATGACTTGACTTTTCCAACTAAATGTTTGATTATCGGAAAAATGTGGATTGGTAATAATTATATTTTATATAAATTAATTATTGACATAAAACTCTAGTTGTTTGTTGAGCTTAAACTATGATTTGATGATAAAAATTTGAATGAAATATTTCTTTTCATGCTCTCTCTTTAACTTGTTTAGTGGACTAATGGTGGCTAATTAATTTTATTTAACTATCTTGTATGTCTCATTATATGCAGTAAATAATGTCTTCTAGTCAAAAGAAGCATATTGAAATTAGACGTTCTGTTAGTAATAGAAATATGGCTGCTAGTGGTAGTAAGGTGGATGATAATTTACATGCTAGTAAAGTAGATAATGCTGCGATTGTGTTTGCACCCCACAATAAGAAGGAAAAATCTATTTGTTTTGGTAAAAGAACAGCTTCTAAACAAGGAGGGAAGCTTTCCAAAAGTAAAAGAGTCAAAACTTGTACGTTTGATATTTGGAAGTCTTTTCCCAAAATTATAATTGATGGAAAAACAAAGGCTAGATGTAATGGTTGCAATAAAGATCTAGTAAGATCTAGAGCTGATGGCACATCCCATCTAGCACAGCATGCTAAGAATTGTCCTGAACTAGCTAAGTATCATGATGTTGGGTTAATGTTGATGGATAAAGAAGGAAAGTTGAGGTCAAGGAAGCTTGATGAAAAAGAGGTGTAGCATTCTTTGTCTATGATGATAATTGAACATGATTTACCTTATTCTATTGTTGAGTATAAATGGTTTAAGCATTATTCTACTGTCTTGAATCCTAGTGTGAAGTGCATTACTAGAAAAATAGTTGTAAGTGATGTCATGAAAGTGTATTATGGACATAAAGAAGCCTTGAAACAAAAATTGTTAAATAGTGTTGGAAGAATTTCCTTGACTTCTGATTGTTAGACAATTGTAACCTCTCAAGATTATTTATCTTTGACTACTCATTTTGTTGATGAAAATTGGATGTTAAATAGTAAAATACTTTCTTTTTGTCACATAGAACCCCCACATTCTGGAGTAAAATTGGCTAGAAAAGTATATGATTGTTTGGTGGAGTAGGGGATTAATAAGAAAGTATTTTCTATCACTTTAGACAATGCCTCTGCAAATGATAATATGCAGGAGAAATTGAAAGAAAGGCTAGCTTTGCAAGACAGTGCAAGCTTGATTTGTAAAGGAGAGTTTTTTCACATAAGGTGCTATGCCCATATCCTAAACCTGATAGTTCAAGAGGGTTTGAAAGTGACAAGTACCGCTTTAAATAAGATTAGGGATAGCATTAAATATGTGAGAGGATCAAAGGCAAGGATGATTACTTTCAAGTGATGTGTTGAAGAAGTTGGTGGAATTGATTGTTCAATGGGCTTGCGAATGGACATGCCCACTAGATGGAATTCAACTTTTGCAATGCTTGAGAGTGCATTAAAATATCACCGTGCTTTTACCAGCTTATCTTGCCATAATACAACTTTCACATCTTACCCGACACACGAAGAATGGAGGAAAGGAGAGGAGATGTGCAATTTCTTGAGGCCATTTAATGTTATGACAAGGTTGATGTCTGGGTTATCTTATCCCACTTCAAATTTGTATTTCTCTCAAGTGTCAAAAATTCGACTCTTATTGGATGAAAATATGCTCAATGGTGATCTTGTGAGTTGTGAAATGGCCAAAAGAATGAAAGACAAGTTTTGATAAGTATTGGAATGATTATAGCACTATCCTTGCAATTGTAGCTGTGCTTGATCCACGAATGAAGCTTCAAATGATACAATATATATATATGCCAGAATTGATCCTATAAGTTACCATGCGAGGATTGGGAATATTCAAAGCAAATTGAAATATATTTTTAATCAATATAAAGAAATGACTTCTATTTCTAATGTTGGGGCTAGATCAAGTTCAACAATGCCAACACATGGATATCAAGCTCAATCCTCCATTACTTCTAATGCTTCAACAAAAACAAGCAATATTCAAGGAATTTTAGATGTCAATTTTTTTATATTTTTAATCTTATCTTAATTGTTTTAAGACATATTACTTTAAATTTTTGTATGATGCAGGATTGGATTAGTTATACAAGTATGGATTCATGTCTGTTGGCAAGTCTGAGCTTGAATTTTATTTGGATGAAGCAATACTTCAGCCTCATGTATATCAAGAGTTGGATGTCCTTAATTGGTGGAATACTAATAAAGGTAGATTTTAAATTCTTTCAAAGATGGCAGCTGATATACTTAGCATTCCAATCACTACAGTTGCAAGTAAGTCTGCATTCAGCATTGGTTCACGGGTTCTTACAAAATACCGAAGCACTCTTCTTCCTGATAATTTTCAGGCTCTTATTTGCACCCGTAACTGGTTGCGTGGTTTTCAAGATGAAGGTAATATATGATTATTTTTATATATTTTTCTTTATTAGAAGAAAATTTCACTAAATTATATTACTAAACTTGTTCATTTATTGCAAATAATGAAATAGTGATTGAAAATGAGAAGAAATCATTTGAAGAAATTTCACCAATTGATATGCCCACTGAGAGTTCAAATGTAGCTTCGGATGATAATGACAATGTCAACCAAGAGAGTCAAGAGGAATAGGGAATTAGAAAAAATTAATTGCATGATATTTTGAACTTCATTGTGAAATTTTCATCTTTTTTGTGAAAGGATTATGCAGTTATGTAATATTAAACTTATTTTCAAGTTACAAGCTTTATTAATACTTGATAGCAAGCCTTTGTTGTTAAATTAAGCGATTAACTTTTCAAATTTTGTTATTAATATTAATATTAATGTGTTTTTATGATTTATTACATGTATTTTACTAATCTAAAATGTGTTGTTATGTTTATATTATTTGAAAAAAAAATTAACTTTTAAATTACAATTGAAATTAGTTCAAAAAAAGGTTAAAAAATTATTTTTTAAAAGTTTTGGGTATTCGGGCCAGCCCGAAGCTTGAAGATGTTAGTGCCGGGCTTGACTATATAGGCTTTTTTAAAGGGTATAATACTTAAAGCTCGATCTGAATAACCCGACCCGCCCGAATTACCAGCTCTAATAATTACAACTCAATCTTAGCCCTAAATTACTTATTTCATTATAATTTCACACATAGACTAAGATTCATCAAAACTCACAATATTCACAACACATATACAACCAAATCTTAGCCCTTGATTCTCATTTCACCACATATATACATAATTAGACTAAGATTTCATAAAATCACTACATTTCCTCTATTTCACTACTCAAAGCATGCATGCAATCCTTATGGTAACTCATACCATTTAACATAAAATACATCACATATTCCATTCTAATGTCATCAACATAGCATATATCACCACTTTCACTACTTTTCACCACTTTTCTAACACAAGCATGATCTCTGCCATCTGAACCTCTAAATTACCCTAACTTGAAACCATAGGCTCACCTTAGACCAAGATATAATCTCATTGGGATTGAGCTCACCTTAAGTAGTAAAATCACCCAACTAAAGGTGTTCTATCTTACTTTTGGGACTATGGTTTCCCTCAATACACACAATGGGGTGTCATTAACTCCAACACTATATCACATAAAGACTAAGAAGTCTAAATCTCCAACACCACACCTCAATAGACATTAAGGAAATCATCTCTAACACCACACCTCAAAAGGCACTAAGGAGGTATAATTTTTCAACATCGCACCCTATTGGGTACTAAGGAGAATATGCCATATGATCTTATCATTACATCTCTATTCAAGTGAACTCTTACCCCTATGATTATGCCTTTCGAGCCAATCTTAGGTTCCTACTCACCACTTTACTTATATATATATATGTACACGTTTTTATATCAAATTACACAAATTTCATTACTTGTTTAACCATAATCTCTTTTTATGCAATAAATAATTTAATGCTACCAAATATGCTCAATTCAAAACTATCTCATGCATTACAAAGCATACTTATACATAATTACAATAAATAGTCAAACAAAGGAAGTTATTTAGTTATCTTAACCCTTCTGTCATTAAAAAGGTTACCTATGAATTTTAACTACCACTCTAGCTCTTTACAAGCTTCCTTTCTCAACTCACATCCTCGATATACTAATCTAAACACAATTGGCACAATTAGTCAATTACTCCAATTTGACCAAAAATATATATTTACTACTTATGGCTATTTTTAGCTATATATTATTTTTCATTTATTCATTATAAGTCCATTACTATTCATTCCCACTTTACATCACTTTAACTATTCTCATTTCAGTTAAACAAGATTTTCACCATAAAATCTCTTTGAATTAGGGCCAAATTGAGCCTACAGGTTTAAAGCTCTATCATTCAACTCTAAACTAGTCGTAAAGCTCTAATTTAACTCTCGAGAATCTTTTTATTACTATTAGGTAAGAATTAAACCCCTAAAATTTTTTTCTATAACTTATATTCAGAGAAATTTAGGTAGAATAGAAGGTAAGAGTTATACGTAGTTTACCCACTAAGTTACTAATCAGAAGCATCTTCCACGACTCTAAAATAGCTTGCCCTAGCACATTTTCACTTTTCTCTTCTCCCGTTCATGTGTTTCAGATTTCTCCCCTTTTGAAATTCATAAAATTCTACAACTAAGAAGTCACTTTCTAGTCGCGACGCATGTAGCACAGGCTACGACGTGTGACACAATAAGAAAATTCTCATCACCCGTACTTATTTTGACTTGAAATGTAATCCTTCTACTCGTATTTGTCCATTTAACATCTCAAAGAGTCAAATCATCACATTATCACTCAAAACCTTAATCACTTCACAATTACCAATTTACTCCTGATTAACAACTAATCATAGGATTAAGAATCAGGATGTTATATTTTTCATTGTGTATGGTATGTTATCACGGGTTCATTAGAGTCCTATTGAGTATGGTCAGATGGTTGGTGTAGGCTTTTGGTACTTGTGGTTGAGTTAGTACACCAATGTTGTGTGTTTTATGTGGAAAAGTGTGAAACTTATGCTATAGCTAGAGTTGGAAGAAAGCTCTGTATAGATACCAAAACCATCTCATTAAATGTCAAACAGAGATTTAGGATGCGTTCGAAGTTTGCTCCCTATACTATCAAATTGACAGCTAATAACTGTCATATTCATTCAATGCACCGTAGTACATGAAGCCTCCTATCAAGATGCATGGCAAAAAAGCAAGTGAGCCACGACACATGGACCCTTAGCTGCGACACATGTCATGTTTTCTACTCAAAGTACATTTTTGAGTTTTAAAACTTAATGTTTTGAGTCCCAATCAATTTCTAAGCTTATGCATTGTTTTAAAACTCTGATTTAAGCATAATAAGTGTTTGATAGAGATTAAATGTTGAATTTGTGGGATCCTATTGTAAATGATTTGAGAATTGTTCTCATTCATGTAATTTTTCAAACTTAGTAATTTACTTAGGTTAGTCCCGTAATTACCATGATTATGGATTTAATTGTGGTTTAGTAAGGGAGACCTTACATGATCTTCCTATAAATTGTTGTTTCTTAGAACTGCATATATAATATTAAAACCAAAGAAAATGCAAAAACCACTATTAGATTTATAATCAATAGGACAACTAGTTAAATTAGCATTAGCAAAAACAATAAGAGAAGTTATGGATGACTTGCTAATAAAAAGGCCAAAGTCAAGATTGTGATGAAGATAATACAAAATGAGTATTATAGCCTTCCAATGAATATCTCTAGGTGCATGAAGGAATTGACACACCTTATTGACTACATCTAGCTTACTGAAAGATAAATATTGAAGATTTTCAATGGTGCTTTGATACAAAGAGAAATCACCAAATGAATTAACATCAACAATAGTCAATGTTGTAGACGATTTTATAGGTGTTTTTGACTAGTTTACAATTCATGATGTTTTGTTTTTCATAAAAAAATCAACAATTTTCTTTCTTTAGGATAAAAAGTTCCTAAAATCAATATGGTGAGCTTCAATGCCTAGGAAATATTGCAAGGAAGAACCAAAGATGTAAGAAAAATGTAACAAAATTAGACCCAGTAATCAAAATATCATCAAAATACACTAAAACATGTAATACAAAAGAGCCAGAGATGTGAGAAAATAATGAAGTATCTAATTTTGATGGAACAAACCCAAGTTGACTAAAGTAGGAGTTAAGATTAGAGAGCTAAGTGCGTGGCCATTGCTTTAGACTATAGATTGATCGATTCAACTTGCAAACATAATGGGGAATTCTAGATGTCAGAATCCTGGAGGTTGCTACATGTATACTTCTTCATCAAGAGAATTGTGTAGAAAGGCATTTTGAATATCAAATGACCATCCTTTTGAGATTGCTAATGAAAGAAGAAGCTGAATGGTGACAAGATTTATAACATAGGAGAAGGTCTCATGATAATCAAGCTTAAGAGACTGATGAAATCCTTTTGTGACAAGTCTTGCCTTATATTTTTTCAAAGAACCATAGGATTGTGCTTTGTTCAAAGAACCCATTTGCAACCAATAATGTTTTTGTTAGGTGAAGAAGGAACAAGAGACCACATGTTGGTGGAGACTAGAGCATGAAGTTCATTCTCCATGGCAGATCACCATTCTAGAATGAAGTTCATTCTAGATTTATTAATTTCACATTTAATAAATCTTAAAAATTTGGAACTTGCCTCAAGTCACAAATTATCCCAATACCTTACAAACATTTTTTTAAAATTTAAATAAACTCCTAATCATAAAAAAGAAACCTTAATTTTCTAAACTTTAATTTTCTTGAAATTTTATTTTTTTAAAAAATATCAATTAACTACCACAAATAAATTTCTTTATCCTGATTACATTCCTATCATTTAATTACCTTATTTTACTCATTAGAGCTATCAAACAATAATAACTTGCTCAAGTCATCCTTAATATCAAAATTGTAAATTTACCTTACCTACAAAAATAATTAATATTCACATTCAATCACAAACCTTAAAATTGCCTCCATTAAACCAAAATCAACTATTAAATTTGAAATAAATAACCACCATATTCATAAATTACAATTTTCTCAAGTAAAACCTTTAATATATCAAATAATATATTGGCTAAATCTAAACTATACAAACTTTTATTTTAACATCATTAGCTTCATTACAAACTAAATAATCAATTGAGATATCCAAAAGCTCAAAATCTATCAAATCTTAGGTTTTTCACTAAGAAAAAAAATTCAAAACCAATGAGAATAAGTGACTAAGAAAAAATTTAAAACACTTGCATAGTCTTAAAAAGCTTAAAATTCCACCCAAATTATCCTATTATGAAGCCTTAACATTAAAAATTCCTCATTCTCTCGATCTCCCCCTCCACATGCTTTCTTTCATGCTTTAGTCGCATTGCAAAGGAAGAAAAAAAAAATAGAATGAGGGAGTGTCAGATTGTGAGTGTGTTGTAACATTCAAAAAAATTAACCCCTAATTAACAAAGTTAAAATAGGTTAATTAAATAAATTAATGTGATGTGTAGTTAGAGGATTCTAATGAATGTTTTGGGTTGTGGTTTTAACCCTAGTATTAGGTTCAGAGCAGAGTTAGGACACTTGAACCTCAAGAAAGGAGAAAAACAAAAGAAAATGCCTCTGTGTCACAATGCATGAGCCATAGAAATTCAAAAAGAAGCTATCTGTACCATATGCCATAGCGCATGTGGCATATGTTACGGCGCATGACCAATTTTCTATAGTTATAAAAGTATTTTACAGTTGAAAAAAAATTAAAAGAAAAGACAAAGAGAAATTGAAGGTCATGAAAAGAGCTCTGCGGGGGCCTGCTCACTTAGAGGATTAATGACATTTTAAAGATTGGGAACACTAAGTAAGTCTCCTAGGCCCTCTTCTAGCCTCTTCTATTGTCTCAAAACTTTGAGTTAGGATTTGAGTTGAGAAAGTGATTTTCAGTCCATAAATGCTATGGGTCCAAATCCAATACTTAAATAAAGTTAATGAGAGTTATTTAAGTGATTTAAACCTAGTATTTATGGCTTTGTGGATTTTGATAGTTGGAAGGCCATTAATGGTTGAAAATAACCATAAATGAGGTTGTTTGGAAGAGTTGAAATATCATTAATAGTGTTTTGAGAGCTTAATGATGCTAGTGTGAGCTAAAAGGAATTGGTATACCCTATGGGTATCCTTCTATGTGATGAATTAGAATTTTATGAGTTTTGTTAGTGTTGAATATGATGTTGGGAATTATCCTAATGAGGATATTAATGATTGTTGATGTGATTAATTATAGATTAATCACAATTTGGCACCATTCAAGCTTTTGATAAGCTTTAAAATAAATTTTGTTGAAGGGTAAACCTTTGATCTTTTAAAGGTTTGAGGTAATTAATGGAAATTTAGTTTACACATTGGTTTGTTAATTAGTTATAAATATTTATAACTTACTTTGGAAAGATGAGTATGCTTTAGACATGTATTAAATGCAAATGTGGCATAAGATTGTGACTTAAGTCTTAGTAATATGATCATGTACGAATTGATGATGACTAATTTGTTTGAGTATAACAAGATAATATGAATGAGCAACATGATATAACGATGATGATGTAAAGCGAATGAGATTGAAGAGAATATTGAAATTGTGATAAGGGATAAATGTTATAGATAGAAAGTTATTTGAGTAAACTTTGATGATTGAAAATGCATACCATGATTTAAATGCTTGAGAACTTGTAAACCAAGAGTTGATGTATATATGTATGCATATTATAAGTTGAGAATGTGTGTATGACATGATTATTATGGTGAGAGTTTGCCCTAGGAAGAGGAGTAGAGGATTGAAATCCATATGTTAAGGTCATCATTTAGAGCTTGATTTGCACGTAGTCATTGCCACATGTCACCACATGTCATGTTACATAAATTTAACTATATAGAGCTCACTATAGGTCGTCTTCTTTCCCATTAAATTCAACCCTATGCAAGTAATAAATCATTCACCAACCATACCAAAAGCATGGGCTAAAAAATAAAGAGAGTCATCATCTTCATCAGGCACTAGCATGGCATGTAAAAGACGTAGATGATGCAACATAAGAGAAAAAGTAAAACTCAACATGAGAATTTAGGCACCTAGATCAAAGCATTTCTTGCTATAGCATGGAAGACACAAAAAACAAGGAAAGTGAAAAAATGAAAAAATTATATAACTATGCATTTCAAACCTTCGATTTTGGAAAAAAACTATTGAACAATTCAGCCTCCTCCTTTTAAGTTCCTTGCTGTCCATTTCTTACTAAATCTTTCACCATGGGTTTTATCGACATTGGCTTTCATTTAGTCCATTAAATTATTGCTCTATCGTTCATGTAATGGTAGGGAGACCATTGGAGGCAAGAAGATTAGCAAGTCAAGATTCAGGAGGAGGAAGGAGGGTATCGATAGGGCATTTGCAGTAGACTGGTTGTGGCGATGAAGGGCATTTTGTAGGTTACTTAAGCTACTAATGAGACCATCAAATTTACTGATGAAGTAGAGAAGATCAATAAGCAAGGAGAATGGGATAAGGTCACAGTTGGCTATCGACAATGAGTAGAACAAAGGTAGAGCAAGAGGAGAAGAAGGACACATCAACAACAAAGAAGCAAAGCAATGAAAAACAACATGTAGATGGAGGTAGTAAGAATATGTCAAGTACGAGGGGAAATGCTGACATTGGACTTGGGATCAATGTGTGTATCTAATTGTGCCTTTTTCCTTTTTTCTTGCTCTCATTGACAAGGATAACTAGTTTAGATTATTCACTCCATGTCAACAAAAAATTCAACCATTTGCTTATATGTCCACTTTCACAGTTAACATAGAGCTCTTGCACTCATTAAATTAATGTTATGAGCACTTTTGCAACCTCATCCACTTAAAGATACTAAGTGCTACTAAGAAAAACTTCATGAATATTTTTCTCCTTTAATAAAAGAATTCATTTTTCTCAAATTTATATGTATAATATACATAAATAATTATCAAATTTAATAATATTAGTTTTAATACTCCTATAAAATATATGTATATATATACTTCCTTTCCTTCTAAAATATTTGGCTCCATTACTATTCATGGACCGCCATAATTTCAACATATTCTTATCCTTTTGTATGTAGAAACTATGCAATTTGAAAAATGTTTGTAATTGTATTTTAAATTTCAAATCATTTGTATTTGAAGAAGAGAGAATGACAAAGAGGTCCCAAATTGATTTGTCTCACTTGTTCTTCAAGGGACTATCCCACTTGTTCATCAAGGGATTTAAACCTAACTAGTCTTCACCAGTTCATGAGAATGCTAACTTAGGGATACGATATACTATGGTTATTAATATTAGGGGGAAACTGCGACTCACAAATTATAGTAGCCTTGGTCGGGTAGCTCCTTACAAGTAGAAAGCTTGAATAATAGCTACTAGTTTCTTGTCGAAGGTATCAAGAGGGAATAAGGAGGGGCATTAATCATGCATATCATGTAGGGCCACATGATTGTTATTTTCATGGTCTTGCATATCATATATGACCACATGATTATTATTATTTTCATGGTCTTGCATATCATATATGACCACATGATTATTATTATTATGTCTGGTATATTATTTGTATAGGACACATAGTTGATATTATTGTGTTCCTTTTTTGTGAAATTATGACATGTGAGTATCCAATCACATGGTTGTTAGTTTTGTGATCCTAGCTAATCATTTAAAAGATATGTATTATGTATGTATGTATGTATGTATGTTTATGAATGTTATGCTTTTTCCACTTGCATCATATGTTTTTCCACTTGCATCATTATAATTGAATGTTTATGAATGTTATGCTTTTTCCACTTGCATCATATGTTTTTTCACTTGCATCATTATAATTGATTGACATATATTTGTATAGGCTACATTAACCATAATTATTAAGTGATTGTACTCACTTCTCTCTTTTTAATATTACAAGTGCTAGGTCATTGAGTCAGGACAGAGGAAAATAGCCTGAGGCATAGGATTTTGTTATCCTAGCTTGTAGGTCTCATTCATTTTGAGATTTCATGTGTATAATTTTAATGAAATTGCCAACTATGGTCACATATTTTGATTTACTTGCACTATTGACTACTTGATTTAATTGTTATATGTTGTGTCCTGGAATATATGTGAGTTAATTGTGCTATTTAGGTAAGGATATAATATTAGTATAAGTAAAGAGTGGATATAATTGTAAAAGATTGTTGAAATATACGTGAAATTACATGATTGAGACTCCTTTAGGTATTTTTGAAATTAAGGGGTTGAGTATTTAAAATTTACTTTGTATATATTCGAATTGTTGTGGGGTGTAGCATAAGTGTCTCTCAGTCTATTGAATGTGATCTTGGGGTTTGTGTAAGCTTTTGGCATTGAAAATGAATTTGGACACCCTAAATGTTTTTTTTTTAAGCTTAAAAGGAGTAAGTTTGTAAATGGGTGTTTGACTTTTGATTGAGAAATAATTTTAAATGTGAAACCAATGCCATTAGCTAAAACTTCAAGAAACTTTTTGCAAACACTTAAATAACCTAAATCGGACATCAAAAGGAGAAATAAGATGCATTAAAAATTTTCCCTTGAAGCTGTCTTTTAACAACATTTATGTTGTCAAAATTGTGTAATGCATTGTAGCGCATGGTACAAAGAAGGTTGTGTTGCAGCACATTGAAGACATGTCATGGTGCACCTCTGCGCTTGTTTGTTTTTTCATAAAATGATGTTTTTCAACTTAATTGCAAATGTTTTGATACAATTTGATATCTTATCCTTTTGTAAACATATTTTTTGTTAATTCTTATTTATGAAATGATTTTGAAGTATTTTATGAGCTTAAAAACTTGAGATCCTATTTATATAAATTTTTACAAACTTGGTATTCCACTTGGGTTAGCCCATGATTACATTAATTTTGGTATTAATTGTGGATTAGTAAAATCAACCTTACTTGTATTGTGTGTGTGTGTGTATATATATATATATATATATTGAAGTAGTTAGAGCCATGAGCCCACTAGCCATAAGTCCACCCATTATAATATTTTTTTTTTTTCGGTTCATTTGTTAATCTACTTTTTTCATATAGCTCAATTGCTTAGACTTTACACCCTTTTTAATAAATTATCTCTACTCAATTAATTTCATGATAACTTTCAATTACCATGAAATAAATCTCATCTAATTCAAATAAGTGTTAATAGATATTTACTTCTCTCAATTTTGTACTTCTTCATAAAATATTAATTTAATAATTTAAAAATATAATTAGAATCAATTCATCTTGATGAGTACTGTTCCCTAATTTTATATTCTATTTCATTAAATCACAAGCCTATATGCCTCTATATCTCAGATAACATAAATTTAATTGTCCTAAACCTCAATTTATTTAATAAGTTATATCATAATATAACTTAAATTCTAGTAATAAAAATTAGGATATTACTATGAATCTCCAAACAAGTAAAATTAGTATTGTCTTATAAATTTACAACTCATTTTCTCAATTTTAAAATTAAAAACATATTGCATATATGAAAATATTAATTAATAAAAAGTGACGCTTTAGTTCTAAATATCCATTAGCTTGACCATTATTTTACCAAAAAAATATAGAGAATGACTTATAAAATTTAAAAGACTTAATATTAATTTTCTTAAAAGATCATTTTCTTAATAAATATTAAATATTTAATAATATTTATTAAATTTTATTTTAACAAAATTTCAAGGTACCGAACGCTCCTCAAATAAGAATTCAAGAACAAATTAGTATCAAAGGACATGCCACGTTAGCAAAAAATGATAGTGTTAAAGAGTCACTAACAAATGAGAATTTTTGCTCATCTAGAAAATAATTTAGAAAAAAATGCTTTGCTTATTAGTATAGGGTGTCTAATGCTCCTTGAAGGAAAGTATAAAGAAAAAATGCACTTAAAACTAGCACAATTTGCATAGTTGCACATAAGAAGTTATAATTGTTTATTTCATTCTAGTTATTACTAGGAGAAAAGTAGTCATTGTTTAAACTAAAGTAATCATAGATATTTACAACATTTAGATTTTAGTGAATCAAAAAATTACACAAAGAAAGCTGTAATTGCTTATTCTATTCTAGTAATTTTTAAAAGAAAAGTAATCATTTCTTAAACTAAAATACTCACTAATATTTACTTTTTTTTATCTTTAACTTAGGGTATTTTGGTTATTTCACAAAAAATCATTAATGTCAAAAAAGTTGCTAAAGACTTGAGAAGAATCATGATATTTTGTGAAATCTTATTGTTATTTACATATTTTAGGGGGTCAAAGTGCATTTTCTCCTGTACTTTCTTTCAAGTAGCACTAGGTACCCTGTAATAATAAGTGATCATTTTTCTTTGTAAATCATTTTTGAGAAGAGCAAAAATATTCTTCCATTAATGGATCATTAATAGAGGACGATTTTTGCTCATCTAAAAAATAATTTAGAAAAAAAATGCCCCACTCATTAGTACAGAATGACCAATGCCCCTTTAAGGAAAGTACAGGGGAAAACGCACTTTAACCTATCTATTTATTACCAACTAAATAGTCTAGATTTAATTTAAATTGTCCAAATTTAATATCAATTTTTTTTTATAATTTTATAAATTTATTATAGAGATTTACTCTAGACAATCCAAATTTAAAATGTTAACTTACAATTTTTTAAAAATATTTTTGTCTAAAATTTGAAATGTCAATTAGGATATTATCTTTATTTTTAATTTTATATTTATTAAAAGATAAATGAATAAATTATTTCCTAAACTTTAAGTCAAGTAGTATTATGTATTTTGAATTCATTTATCATGCAAATTATTTTTTCAACTTTTTTAATCATTTTCTGGTCAACTAATGGTTTAAGGTAACTTTTGTTAACAACAGAAGTCAAATTGCACCATTTTTAAAAGTTGAAAAAATAATTTACATAATAAAAAAGTTCATGATTTATAGTGTTACTAAACTTAAAGTTTAAAAGATAATCTACTTGTTTACCCTTTATCAAAATCAGAATTATAAAAATTATAAAAAAATTAATAATAAATCTAGATTGTTTAGAATATATTTAGATTGTCAATTTATAAAAATTTAATATTAAATTACATCATTCAAATTAAATATGCATTATTATGATTAATGATAAATATTTGTTAAAAATTATCAATTCATTATTTTATTAAATATAAAATAAAAATGAAAAATTTTTAAATTTAAATCATTCAAATTAAAATTCTAACGATTCAAATCTTATCATGATGGTGGGGATGAGCATGGAAGAGTAGAGTCCATTGGTCTATTCACCACTGTTTTCATCCCCTTGGAGAAAGAAACGTAGCAAATTAGAAGAAACGTGGCAGTTTAGAATTTTTCTTTAATGGTGGCAATTTACAATTGGTGTCCATTTTCCCATCAAAATTACAGACGCTACAGATGATAAGCTATTGCATCGATCTCACACACACACCCACACACACACACGTGTGAAGGTTGCAAAATTTTCAAATCGCGAGCAGTAGTCTTACTCCAAGTTGACCCTTTTCTCTCTGAAATCTGATGAACTTGTGTACAAACGGAACATAGGCATCAAAAGATTAATCTAATATCGTGAAATGATGGAAATGAAATGGAGATAAATTTAAATAAAATTAAGATTATAAAGCTATTGAAAAATATATTTGGAAAATGACTTGGTCAAAAATGCATTCCGCATTAACTTTTAAATGACAATAAAGTCTTGCAAAGTAGATATGACAATTATTTTTTAATTCTTAAGAATTTGTCTGTCAATTATTTTTAACGTGAAAAGATTTTTTTTTTACCCTTCTAGAAAAACCTGCATACACCAACTTGTAATTTAATATTTTATTCTAGTCATTCCTCAAAAAAAAAAGTAATTTTCCAAAAGAAAGTAATAATTGATTTTTAGTTCATTGATAAAAAAAAGGACAAAGGACAAAGAGGTCCCAAAAAAATTAATTCAAATTAGGTTTCAATTGTCAAATTTTAGAATTTTATAACTTAATCTTTCAATTTTATAACTCTACTGTGATGAATTTACAACTTGCATTCTAAATTTTAATAAGAAAAATATTTTTTTTATTCTTGAACCATGTTAAATTTGGAATGTAAGTTGCAAATTTATCACAATATAATTACAAAATTGAGAGATAGACTTAAAAATTTTTAGAGTTTAGCACTTGAAATCTAACTTGAATTAATTAATTATTTTGGGACCTTTATCATTCTCCTTGAAAAAATTAGGTAAAAGAACAAATTAACCTCTAAATTATAGATTTAAAAATGTTTAGAACTTAAACTCATTATTTATGCAACATGCCACTCTAATTTTTTGAAAACTGTACAATTTTACCTGTACCATTAACAAAAATTAATTTTGACTATTAGTTAATTAAAAAAAACATAAAAAGATCTGAAACTTTTTTTAAAAAAATTACATCAAAGGATCAAAAAAATACAAACAAGGATAAAAAAATATAGAAAATAACTAAGCAAATTTTATTAATATTTTTTTATTTTTGATGTCTTTTTTTATCATTCTTTAATCAACTAACAATCAAAACTAATATTTTTTAACAATAAGGGCCAGATTGCTCGTTTTCAAAAGTTAAAAGGGCACATTGCACAAGTAATGAATTTAGAATTCTAAATACTTTTAGACCTGTAATTTAAAAAACTCATTTGCTTAATTATCCAA